>NW_026947857.1:0-121000 GCF_034190915.1 Cavia porcellus | reverse complement strand
CACCACCGCACGATATATTTCAAAAACATATCCGACATTGCCACTGCATGTTTCCTGACCTCCCCATGCTAACCACCCCGTAGTGTTTTTCTCCATCCTACATTGCCACTCGATGCCTATCCTAATTCAGGCCTTCCGATTCACACCACCCCGTGATGTTTTTCTCACTCCTACTAGTGAAACGCCTTTAAGAAACCTTACAATGCTCACCACCCCATGATGTTTTTCAGAAACCTAACCTACATTGCCACTGCATGTTTCCTGCCCTCCCCATGCTGACCACCCCTGGAGCTTTTCTTCATCCTACATTACCACTTACTGCCTATCCTGATTCAGATCCTCCAATTCACACCACACCGTGATGTTTTTCTCGCCCCTACTAGTGAGTTGCCTGTTAGAAATTCTTACAGTGCGCACAACCCTGCGATGTTTTTCAGAAACATATCCTACCTGCCACTGCATATTTCCAGACCTCCCTATGCTGACCACCCCATGGTGCTTTTCTCCTCCTACACTGCGACTCGGTGCCTATCCTAACTAATTTCCTCCAATTCACACCACCCCGTGATGTCTTTCTCACTCCTACTAGTGAATGGCCTGTTAGAAACCCTTACAATGTGCACCACCCCGCGATGGTTTTCACAAACCTAACCTACATTGCCACTGCAAGTTTCCTGACCTCCCAATGTGGACCACCCCATGGTGCTTTTCTCCATACTACATTGCCACTCACTGCTTATGCTAATCCAGGCCCTCCGATTCACAACACCCTGTGATGTTTTTCTCCCTCCTACTATTGAATGGCCTGTTAGAAACCCGTACAATGCGCACCACCCCGCGATGTTTTTCAAAAACCTATCCTACATTGCCACTGCATGTTTCCTGACCTCCCCGTGCTGACCACAGCATGGTGCTTTTCTCTTTCCTACATTGCCACTCACTGCCTATCCTAATTCAGGCCCTCCGAATCACACAACCCCATGATGTTATTCTCACTCCTACTAGGGAATGGCCTGTTAGAAACCCTTACAATGCGCACCACCCCGCGATGTTTTTCAAAAACCTATCCTACATTGCCACTGCATGTTTCCTGACCTCCCCGTGCTGACCACAGCATGGTGCTTTTCTCTTTCCTACATTGCCACTCACTGCCTATCCTAATTCAGGCCCTCCGAATCACACAACCCCATGATGTTATTCTCACTCCTACTAGGGAATGGCCTGTTAGAAACCCTTACAATGCGCACCACCCCGCGATGTTTTTCAGAAAATTATCCTACATTGCCACTGCATGTTTCCTGACATCTCCATGCTGACCACCCCGTGGTGCTTTTCTCCGTCTTACATTGCCACTCACTGCCTATCCTGATGCAGGCCCTCTGATTCACACCACCCGGTGATGTTCTTATCACTCCTACTAGTGTAATGGCCTGTTAGAAACCCTTACAATGCGCACCATCTCGCGATGTTTTTCAGAAACCTATCCTAGATTGGCACTGCATGTTTTCTGACTTCCACATGCTGACCACCCAGTGGTGCTTTACTCCATCTTACATTGCCACTCACTGCCTATCCTGATGCAGGCATCCGATTCACAGCACCCCGTGATGTTTTTCTCACACCTACTCGTGAATGGCCTGATAGAAACCCATAAATGTACACCACCCCGCGATGTTTTTCAGAAACCTATCCTACATTGCCACTGCATGGTTCCTGACCTCCCCATGCTGAGCACCCCGTGGTGTTTTTCTCCTTCCTACATTGCAACTCACTGCCTAATATAATTCAGGCCCTCTGATTCACAAAACCCCGTGATGTTTTTCTCACTCCTACTAGTGAATGGCCTGTTAGAAAACCTTAAAATGCGCACCAACCCGCGATGTTTTTCAGAAACATATCCTGCATTGCCCTTGCTTGTTTCCTGACATCTCCATGCTCACCACCCCGTGGTGCATTTCTCCAATCTACATTGCCTCTCACTGCCTATTCTAATTAAGCCCCTCCGTTTCACACCACCCCTTGATGTTTTTCTCACTACTACTAGTGAATGGCCTGTTAGAAACCCTTTCAATGGGCACCACCACGCGATTTTTTTCAGAAACCTATCTTACATTGGCCCTGCATACTTCCTGACTTCCACATCCTAATCACCCCGTGGTGCTTTTCTACATACTACATTGCCACTCACTGCCTATCCTGATTCAGGCCGTCCGATTCACACCCCCCCCCGTGATGTTTTTCTCACTCCTACTTGTGAATGGCCTGTTAGAAACACTTACAATTTGCACCACCCCGCGATATCTTTCAGAAAACTATCCTACATTGCCACTGCATGTTTCCTGACCTGTCCATGCTGACCACCCCGTGGTGCTGTTCTCCATCCTACATTGCCACTAACTGCTTATCCTAATCCAGGCCCTCCGGTTCACAACACCCTGTGATGTTTTTCTCACTCCTACTAGTGAATGGCCTGTTAGAAACACTTACAATGCGTACCACCCCGTGATGTTTTTCTCACTCCTACTAGTGAATGGCCTGTTAGAAACCCGTACAATGCGCACCACCCCGCGATGTTTTTCAAAAACCTATCCTACATTGCCACTGCATGTTTCCTGACCTCCCCATGCTGACCACAGCATGGTGCTTTTGTCTTTCCTACATTGCCACTCACTGCCTATCCTAATTCAGGCCCTCCGAATCACACAACCCCGTAATGTTTTTCTCACTCCTACTAGGGAATGGCCTGTTAGAAACCCTTACAATGCGCATCACCCCGCGATGTTTTTCAGAAAATTATCCTACATTGCCACTGCATGTTTCCTGACATCTCCATGCTGACCACCCTATGGTGCTTTACTCCATCCTACATTGCCACTCACTGCCTATCCTAAATCAGGCCCTCCGATTCACACCACCCCTTGATGTTTTTCTCACTTCTACTAGTGAATGGCCTGTTAGAAACCTTTTCAATTGGCACCACCACGTGATTTTTTTCAGAAACCAATCTTACATTGGCCCTGCATGTTTCCTGACTTCCACATCCTAATCACCCCGTGGTACTTTTCTCCATCCTACATTGCCACTCACTGTCTATCCTGATTCAGTCCCTCTGATTCACACCACCCGGTGATGTTCTTATCACTCCTACTAGTGAATGGCCTGTTAGAAACCCTTACAATGCGCACCATCAGGGGATGTTTTTCAGAAACCTATCCTAGATTGGCACTGCATGTTTTCTGACTTCCACACGCTGACCACCCAGTGGTGCTTTTCTCCATCTTACATTGCCACTCACTGCCTATCCTGATGCAGGCATCCGATTCACAGCACCCCGTGATGTTTTTCTCACACCTACTCGTGAATGGCCTTTTACAAACCCATAAATGCGCACCACCCCGCGATGTTTTTCAGAAACCTATCCTACATTGCCACTGCATGTTTCCTGACCTGTCCATGCTGACCACCCCGTGGTGCTGTTCTCCATCCTACATTGCCACTAACTGCATATCCTAATCCAGGCCCTCCGGTTCACAACACCCTGTGATGTTTTTCTCACTCCTACTAGTGAATGGCCTGTTAGAAACACTTACAATGCGTACCACCCCGCGATGTTTTTCAGAATCCTATCCTACATTGACACTGCATGTGTCCTGAACTCACCATGCTGAACCACCCCGTTGTACTTTTCTCTATGCTACATTGCCACTCACTGCGTATCCTAATTCAGGCCTTCCAATTCACACCACCCCATGATGTTTTTCTCACTCCTACTATTGAATGGCCGGTTAGAAACCCGTACAATGCGCACCACCCCTCGATGTTTTTCAGAAACTTATCCTACATTGCCACTGCATGTTTCCTGACCTCCCCATGATGACCACCCCATGGTGCTTTTCTCCTTCCTACATTGCCACTCACTGCCTATCCTAATTCAGGCCCTCCGATTCACACAACCCCGTGATGTTTTTCTCACTCTTACTAGTGAATGGCCTGTTAGAAACCCTTACAATGCTCACCACCGCACGATATATTTAAAAAACATATCCGACATTGCCACTGCATGTTTCCTGACCTCCCCATGCTAACCACGCCGTAGTGTTTTTCTCCATCCTACATTGCCACTCGATGCCTATCCTAATTCAGTCCTTCCGATTCACACCACCCCGTGATGTTTTTCTCACTCCTACTAGTGAAACGCCTTTAAGAAACCTTACAATGCTCACCACCCCATGATGTTTTTCAGAAACCTAACCTACATTGCCACTGCATGTTTCCTGCCCTCCCCATGCTGACCACCCCTGGAGCTTTTCTTCATCCTACATTACCACTTACTGCCTATTCTGATTCAGCTCCTCTGATTCACACCACACCGTGATGTTTTTTTCGCCCCTACTAGTGAGTTGACTGTTAGAAATCCTTACAGTGCGCACAACCCTGCGATGTTTTTCAGAAACATATCCTACCTGCCACTGCATATTTCCAGACCTCCCTATGCTGACCACCCCATGGTGCTTTTCTCCTCCTACACTGCCACTCCGTGCATATCCTAACTAATTCCCTCCTATTCACACCACCCCATGATGTCTTTCTCACTCCTACTAGTGAATGGCCTGTTAGAAACCCTTACAATGTGCACCACTCCGCGATGGTTTTCACAAACCTAACCTACATTGCCACTGCAAGTTTCCTGACCTCCCAATGTGGACCACCCCATGGTGCTTTTCTCCATACTACATTGCCACTCACTGCTTATCCTAATCCAGGCCCTCCGATTCACAACACCCTGTGATGTTTTTCTCACTCCTACTATTGAATGGCCTGTTAGAAACCCGTACAATGCGCACCACCCCGCGATGTTTTTCAAAAACCTATTCTACATTGCCACTGCATGTTTCCTGACCTCCCCATGCTGACCACAGCATGGTACTTTTCTCTTTCCTACATTGTCACTCACTGCCTATCCTAATTCAGGCCCTCCGAATCACACAACCCCGTGATGTTTTTCTCACTCCTACTAGGGAATGGCCTGTTAGAAACCCTTACAATGCGCACCACCCCGCGATGTTTTTCAGAAAATTATCCTACTTGCCACTGCATGTTTCCTGACATCTCCATGCTGACCACCCCGTGGTGCTTTTCTCCATCTTACATTGCCACTCACTGCCTATCCTGATGCAGGCCCTCTGATGCACACCACCCGGTGATGTTCTTATCACTCCTACTAGTGAATGGCCTGTTAGAAACCCTTACAATGCGCACCATCTCGCGATGTTTTTCAGAAACCTATCCTAGATTGGCACTGCATGTTTTCTGATTTCCACATGCTGACCACCCAGTGGTGCTTTTCTCCATCTTACATTGCCACTCACTGCCCATCCTGATGCAGGCATCCGATTCACAGCACCCCGTGATGTTTTTCTCACACCTACTCGTGAATGACCTGTTAGAAACCCATAAATGTGCACCATCCCGCGATGTTTTTCAGAAACCTAACCTACATTGCCACTTCATGTTTCCTGACCTCCCCATGCTGACCACCCCGTGGTGTTTTTCTCCTTCCTACATTGCCACTCACTGCCTAATATAATTCAGGCCCTCTGATTCACACAACCCCGTGATGTTTTTCTCACTCCTACTAGTGAATGGCCTGTGAGAAAACCTTACAATGTGCACCACCCCGCGATGTTTTTCAGAAACATATCCTGCATTGCCCTTGATTGTTTCCTGACATCTCCATGCTCACCACCCCGTGGTGCTTTTCTCCATTCTACATTGCCTCTCACTGCCTATTCTAATTAAGCCCCTCCGTTTCACACCACTCCTTGATGTTTTTCTCACTACTACTTGTGAATGGCCTGTTAGAAACCCTTTCAATGGGCACCACCACGCAATTTTTTTCAGAAACCTATCTTACATTGGCCCTGCATGTTTCCTGACTTCCACATCCTAATCACCCCGTGGTGCTTTTCTACATACTACATTGCCACTCACTGCCTATCCTGATTCAGGCCGTCTGATTCACACCACCCCGTGATGTTTTTCTCACTCCTACTTGTGAATGGCCTGTTAGAAACACTTACAATTTGCATCATCCCGCGATGTCTTTCAGAAAACTATCCTACATTGCCACTGCATGTTTCCTGACCTGTCCATGCTGACCACCCCGTGGTGCTGTTCTCCATCCTACATTGCCACTAACTGCTTATCCTAATCCAGGCCCTCCGGTTCACAACACCCTGTGATGTTTTTCTCACTCCTACTAGTGAATGGCCTGTTAGAAACACTTACAATGCGTACCACCCCGTGATGTTTTTCTCACTCCTACTAGTGAATGGCCGGTTAGAAATCCGTACAATGCGCACCACCCCTCGATGTTTTTCAGAAACGTATCCTACATTGCCACTGCATGTTTCCTCACCTCCCCATGCTAACCACCCTGTAGGGGTTTTTCTCCATCCTACATTGCCACTCGATGCCTATCCTAATTTAGGCCTTCTGATTCACACCACCCTGTGATGTTTTTCTCACTCCTACTAGTGAAACGCCTTTAAGAAACCTTACAATGCTCACCACCCCATGATGTTTTTCAGAAACCTAACCTACATTGCCACTGCATGTTTCCTGCCCTCCCCATGCTGACCACCCCTGGAGCTTTTCTTTATCCTACATTACCACTTATTGCCTATCCTAATTCAGCACCTCGATTCACACCACACCGTGATGTTTTTCTCGCCCCTACTAGTGAGTTGCCTGTTTGAAATACTTACAGTGCGCTCAACACTGCGATGTTTTTCAGAAACATATCCTACCTGCCACTGCATATTTCCAGACCTCCCTATGCTGACCACCCCATGGTGCTTTTCTCCTCCTACACTGCGACTCGGTGCCTATCCTAACTAAGTCCCTCCAATTCACACCACCCCGTGATGTCTTTCTCACTCCTACTAGTGAATGGCCTGTTAGAAACCCTTACAATGTGCACCACCCCGCGATGGTTTTCACAATCCTAACCTACAGTGCCACTGCAAGTTTCCTGACCTCACAATGTGGACCACCCCATGGTGCTTTTCTCCATACTACATTGCCACTCACTGCTTATCCTAATCCAGGCCCTCCGATTCACAACACTCTGTGATGTTTTTCTCACTCCTACTATTGAATGGCCTGTTAGAAACCCGTACAATGCGCACCACCCCGTGATGTTTTTCAGAAACATATCCTGCATTGACACTACATGTTTCCTGACATCTACATGCTCACCACCCCGTGGTGTTTTTCTCCATTCTACATAGCCTCTCACTGCCTATTCTAATTAAGCCCCTCCGTTTCACACCACCCCTTGATGTTTTTCTCACTACTACTAGTGAATGGCCTGTTAGAAACCCTTTCAATGGGCACCACCACGCGATTTTTTTCAGAAACCCATCTTGCATTGCTCCTGCATATTTCCTGACTTCCACATTCTAATCACCCCGTGGTGCTTTTCTACATCCTACATTGCCACTCACTGCCTATTCTGATGCAGGCCGTCCGATTCACACCACCCCATGATGTTTTTGACAATCCTACTTGTGAATGGCCTGTTAGAAACCCATACAATGCGCACCACCCTGCGATGTTTTTAAGAAACCTATCCTACATTGCCACTGCATGTTTCCTGACCTCCCCATGCTGACCACCCCGGGGTGCTTTTCTCTTTCCTACATTTCCACTCACTGCCTATTCTAATTCAGGCCCTCCGATTCACACAACCCCGTGATGTTTTTCTCACTCCTGCTAGTGTATGGCCTGTTAGAAACCTTTACAATGCGCACATCCCCGCGATGTTTTTCAGAAACGTATCCTACATTGCCACTGCATGTTTCCTGCATCTCCATGCTGACCACCCCGTGGTGCTTTTCTCCATCCTACATTGCCACTCACTGCCTATCCTAATTCTGCCCCTCCGATTCACACCACCCCATGATGTTTTTCTCACTCCTACTAGTGAATGGCCTGTTAGAAACCTTTTCAATGGACACCACCACGCGATTTTTTTTCAGAAACCTATCTTACATTGGCCCTGCATGTTTCCTGACTTCCACATCCTAATCACCCCGTGGTACTTTTCTCCATCCTACATTGCCACTCACTGCCTATCCTGATTCAGGCCCTCCGATTCACACCACCCTGTGATGTTTTTCTCACTCCTACTTGTGAATGGCCTGTTAGAAACCTGTACAATGCGCACCACCCCGCGATGTTTTTCAGAAACCTATCCTACATTGCCACTGCATGTTTCCTGACCTCCCCATGCTGACCATCCCGTGGTGCTTTTCTTTTTCCTACATTGCCACTCACTGCCTATTCTAATTCAGGCCCTCCGATTCACACAACCCCGTGATGTTTTTCTCACTCCTACTAGTGAATGGCCTGTTAGATACCCTTACAATGCGCACCACCCCCGATGTTTTTCAGAAACATATCCTACATTGCCCCTGCATGTTCCCTGCATCTCCATGCTGACCACCCCGTGGTGCTTTTCTCGATCCTACATTGCCATTCACTGCTTATCCTAATTCTGCCCCTCCGAATCACACCACCCCGTGATGTTTTTCTCACTCCTATTTGTGAATGGCCTGTTAGAAACACTTACAATGCGCACCACCCAGCGATGTTTTTCAGAAACATATCCTGCATTGCCACTGCATGTTTCCTGACATCTCCATGCTCACCACACCTGGTGCTTTTCTCCATTCTACATTGCCTCTCACTACCTATCCTAATTAAGCCCCTCCATTTCACACCACCCATTGATGTTTTTCTCACTACTACTCGTGAATGGCCTGTTAGAAACGCTTTCATTGGGCACCACCATGCGATTTTTTTCAGAAACCCATAGTACATTGGCCTTGCATGTTTCCTGAAGTCCACATCCTAATCACCCCGTGGTGCTTTTCTACATCCTACATTGCCACTCACTGCCTATCCTGATGCAGGCCGTCCGATTCACACCACCCCGTGATGTTTTTCTCACTCCTACTTTTGAATGGCCTGTTAGAGACCCGTACAATGCGCACCACCCCGCGATGTTTTTCAGAAACCTATCCTACATTGCCACTGCATGTTTCCTGAACTCCCCATGCTGACCATCCCGTGGTGGTTTTCTATATCCTACATTGCCACTCACTGCCTATTCTAATTCAGGCCCTCCGATTCACACAACCGCGTGGTGTTTCTCACTCCTACTAGTGAATGGCCTGTTAGATACACTTACAGTGCACACAACCCCGTGATGTTTTTCAGAAATCTATCGTATCTTGCCACTGCATATTTCGAGACCTCCCCATGCTGACCACCCTATGGTCCTTTTCTCCACCTACATTGCCACTCCCTACCTATACTAACTAAGCCCCTCCAATTCACACCACCCCGTGATATCTTTCTCACTCTTACTAGTGAATGGCCTGTTAGAAACCCTTACAATGCACACCACCCCACGAAGATTTTCAGAAACCTATCCTACATTGCCACTGCAAGTTTCAGGACCTCCCAATGTTGACGCCCCCATGGTGCTTTTCTCCATCCTACATTGCCAGTCACTGCTTATACTAATCCAGTCCCTCCAATTCACACCACCATGTGATGTTTTTCTCACTCCTACTAGTGAATGGCCGGTTAGAATCCGGTACAATGCGCACCACCCCACGATGGTTTTCAGAAACCTATGCTACATTGCCACTGCATGTTTCCTGACCTCCCCATGCTGACCACCCTGTGTTGCTTTTCTCCTTCCTACATTGCCACTCACTGCCTAATATAATTCAGGCCCTCTGATTCACACAACCCCGTGATGTTTTTCTCACTCCTAATAGTGAATGGCCTGTTAGAAACCATTACAATGCGCACCACCCCATTATGTTTTTCAGAAACATATCCTGCATTGCCACTGCATGTTTCTTGACATCTCCATGCTGACCACACCGTGGTGCTTTTCTCCATTCTATATTGCCTCTCACTGCCTATCCTAATTAAGTCCCTCTGTTTCACACCACCCCTTGATGTTTTTCTCACTGCTACTAGTGAATGGCCTGTTAAAAACCCTTTCAATGGGCACCACCACGTAATTTTTTTCAGAAACCCATCTTATATTGGCCCTGCATGTTTCATGACTTCCGCATCCTAATCACCCTGTGGTGCTTTTCTACGTCTTACAAAGCCACTCACTGCCTATCCTAATGCAGGCCGTCCGATTCACACCAACCCGTGATGTTTTTCTCACTCCTACAAGTGAATGGCCTGTTAGAAACACTTACAATGCGCACCACGCCGAGAGGTTTTTCAGAAACCTATCCTACATTGAAACTGCATGTTTCCGAACCTCCCCATGCTGACCACCCCGTGGTGCTTTTCTCCATCCTACATTGCCACTCACTGACTATTCTAATTCAGGCCCACCGATTCACACCAACCCGTGATGTTTTTCTTACTCCTATTAGTGAATGGACTGTTAGAAACCCTTACAATGTGCACCACCCCGTGATGTTTTTCAGAAAACTATCCTACATTGCCACTGCATGTTTCCTGACCTCCCCATGCTGACCACGCTGTGGTGCTTTTCTCCATCCTACATTGCCACTCACTGCCTATCCTAATTCAGGCCCTCCCATTCACACCATCCCGTGATGATTTTCTCACTCGTACTAGTGAATGGCCTGCTACGAACACTTACAATGCGCACCACCCCGCGATGTTTTTCGGAAACATTTCCTACATTCCCACTGCATGTTTCCTGACCTCCCCATGCTGACCACCTTGTGGTGCTTTTCTCCATCCTATATTGCCACTCACTGCCTATCCTAATACAGGCCCTCCGATTCACACCACCCCGTGATGTTTTTCTCACTCCTACTAGTGAATGGACTGTTAGAAACACTTACAATGTGCAACACCCCGCTTTTTTTTTTTCTGAAACCTATCCTACACTGCCACGGCATGTTTTCAGACCTCCCCATGGTGACCACCCTGTGGTGATTTTCTCCATCCTACATTGCCACTCACTGCCTAACCTAATTCAGGCCTTACGATTCACACCACCCCGTGTTGTTTTTTCAATCCTACTTGTGAATGGCTTGTTAGAAACAATTACAATGCGCACCACCCCGCGATGTTTTTCAGAAACCTATCCTACATTGCCAATGCATGTTTCCTGACCTCCCCATGCTGACCACCCCGTGGTGCTTTTCTCCATCCTACATTGCCACTCACTGCCTATACTAATTCAGAACATCTGACTCACACCACCCCGTGATGTTTTTCTGACTCCTACTAGTGAATGGCCTGTTAGAAACCCTTACAATGCGCACCACCCCCGGATGTTTTTCAGAAAACTATCCCACATTGCCAATGCATGTTCCTGACCTCCCCATGCTGACCAACCCGTGGTGCTTTTCTACATCCTACATTGCCACTCACTGCATATCCTTATTCAGGCGCTCCGATTCACACCACCCCGTTATGTTTTTCTCACTCCTACTAGTTAATGGCCTCTTAGAAACCCTTACAGTGCGCACCACCGCGTGATGTTTTTCAGAAAACTATTCTACATTCCCACTGCATGCTACCTGACCTCCCCATGCTGACCACCCCGTGGTGCTTTTCTCCATCCTACATTGCCACTCACTGCCTATCATAATTCAGGCCCTCCGATTCACACCACCCCTTGATGTTTTTTCTCACAACCACTAGTGAATGGCCTGTTAGAAAGCCTTACAATGCGCACAACCAGCGATGTTTTTCAGAAACCTATCCTATATTGCCAATGCATGTTTCCCGACCTCCCCATGCTGACCACCCCGTGGTCGTTTTCTCCATCCTACATTGCCACTCACTGTATATCCTAATTCAGAACATCTGATTCAAACCACCCCGTGAAGTTTTTCTCAATCCTACTAGTGAATGGCCTGTTAGAAACCCTTACAATGTGCACCACCCCGTGATGTTTTTCAGAAAACTATCCTACATTGCCACTGCATGTTTCCTGACCTCCACATGCTGACCACCCTGTGGTGCTTTTCTCAATCCTACATGGCCACTCACAGCCTATCCTAATTCAGGCCCTCCGATTCACACCACCCCATGATGTTTTTCTCACTCCTAGTAGTGAATGGCCTGTTAGAAACACTTACAATGTGCAACACCCTGCTTTTTTTTTTTTTCAGAAACCTATCCTACATTGCCACGGCATGTTTTCTGACCTCACCATGCTGACCACCCTGTGGTGATTTTCTCCATCCTACATTGCCATTCACTGCCTAACCTAATTCAGGCACTCCGATTCACACCACCCCGTGATGTTTTTCTCACTCCTACTAGTGAATGGCCTGTTAGAAACCCTTACAGGGTGCACCACCCCGTGATGTTTTTCAGAAAACTATCCTACATTGCCACTGTATGTTTCCTGACCTCCCCATGCTGACCACACTGTGGTGCTTTTCTCCATCCTATATTGCCACTCACTGCCTATACTAATTCAGGCCCTCCGATTCACACCACCCCGTGATGTTTTTCTCACTCCTACTAGTGAATGGACTGTTAGAAACACTTACAATATGCAACACCCCGCTTTTTTTTTTTTTTTTCCGAAACCTATCCTACACTGCCACGGCATGTTTTCGGACCTCCCCATGGTGACCACCCTGTGGTGATTTTCTCCATCCTACATTGCCACTCACTGCCTAACCTAATTCAGGCCTTTCGATTCACACCACCCCGTGATGTTTTTTTCAATCCTACTTGTGAATTGCTTGTTAGAAACAATTACAATGGGCACCACCCAGCGATGTTTTTCAGAAACCTATCCTACATTGCCAATGCATGTTTCCTGACCTCCCCATGCTGACCAACCCGTGGTGTTTTTCTCCATCCTACATTGCCAGTCACTGCCTATACTAATTCAGAACATCTGATTCACACCACCCCGTGATGTTTTTCTGACTCCTACAAGTGAATGGCCTGTTAGAAACCCTTACAATGCGCACCACCCCCGGATGTTTTTCAGAAAACTATCCTACATTGCCACTGCATGTTTCCTGTCTTCCCCATGAAAACCACCCCGTGGTGCTTTACTCCATCCTACATTGCCATTCACTGCCTATCATAATTCAGGCCCTCCGATTCACACCACCCCGTGATGTTTTTCTCACTCCTACTAGTGAATAGCCTGTTAGAAACCCTTACAATGCGCACCAACCCGTAATATTTTCAGAAAACTATCCCACATTGCCAATGAATGTTCCTGACCTCCCCATGCTGACCAACCCGTGCTGCTTTTCTACATCCTACATTGCCACTCACTGCCTATCCTTATTCAGGCGCTCCGATTCACACCACCCCGTTATGTTTTTCTCACTCCTACTAGTTAATGGCCTCTTAGAAACACTTACAATGCGCACCACCACGTGATGTTTTTCAGAAAACTATCCTACATTCCCACTGAATGCTTCCTGACCTCCCCATGCTGACCACCCCGTGGTGCTTTTCTCCATCCTACATTGCCACTCACTGCCTATCATAATTCAGGCCCTCCGATTCACACCACCACTTGATGTTTTTCTCACAACCACTAGTGAATGGCCTGTTAGAAAGCCTTACAATGCGCACAACCAGCGATGTTTTTCAGAAACCTATCCTACATTGCCAATGCATGTTTCCCGACCTCCCCATGCTGACCACCCCGTGGTCGTTTTCTCCATCCTACATTGCCACTCACTGTATATCCTAATTCAGAACATCTGATTCAAACCACCCCGTGAAGTTTTTCTCAGTCCTACTAGTGAATGGCCTGTTAGAAACCCTTACAATGTGCACCACCCCGTGATGTTTTTCAGAAAACTATCCTACATTGCCACTGCATGTTTCCTGACCTCCACATGCTGACCACCCTGTGGTGCTTTTCTCCATCCTACATGGCCACTCACTGCCTATCCTAATTCAGGCCCTCCGATTCACACCACCCCATGATGTTTTTCTCACTCCTAGTAGTGAATGGCCTGTTAGAAACACTTACAATGTGCAACACCCTGCTTTTTTTTTTTTTTTTTTTTCAGAAACCTATCCTACATTGCCACGGCATGTTTTCTGACCTCCCCATGTTGACCACCCTGGGGTGATTTTCTCCTCCTACATTGCCATTCACTGCCTAACCTAATTCAGGCACTCTGATTCACACCACCCCGTGATGTTTTTTCACTCCTACTAGTGAATGGCCTGTTAGAAAGCCTTACAATGCGCAACACCAGCGAAGTTTTTCAGAAACCTATCCTACATTGCCAATGTACGTTGCCGACCTCCCCATGCTGACCACCCCGTGGTCCTTTTCTCCATCCCACATTGCCACTCACTGTATATCCTAAATCAGAACATCTGATTCAAGCCACCCCGTGAAGTTTTTCTCAATCCTACTAGTGAATGGCCTGTTAGAAACCCTTACAGTGCGCACCACCCCGTGATGTTTTTCAGAAAACTATCCTACATTGCCACTGTATGTTTCCTGACCTCCCCATGCTGACCACCCTGTGGTGCTTTTCTCCATTCTATATTGCCACTCACTGCCTATCCTAATTCAGGCCCTCCGATTCACACCACCCCGTGATGTTTTTCTCACTCCTACTACTGAATGGACTGTTAGAAACACTTACAATGTGCAACACTCCGCTTTTTTTTTTTTTTCAGAACCCTATCCTACACTGCCACGGCATGTATTCGGCCCTCCCCATGATGACCACCCTATGGTGATTTTCTCCATCCTACATTGCCACTCACTGCCTAACCTAATTCAGGCCTTCCTATTCACACAACCCCGTGATGTTTTTTTCAATCCTACTTGTGAATGGCTTCTTAGAAACAATTACAATGCGCACCACCCCGCATTTTTTTCAGAAACCTATCCCACATTTCCACTGCACGTTTCCTGACCTCCCCATGCTGACCACCCCGTGGTGCTTTTCTCCATCCTATTTTGCCACTCACTGCCTATCATAATTCAGGCCCTCCGATTCACACCACCCCGTGATGTTTTTCTCACTCCTACTAGTGAATAGCCTGTTAGAAACCCTTACAATGCGCACCAACCCGTAATATTTTTCAGAAAACTATCCCACATTGCCAATGCATGTTCCTAACCTCCCCATGCTGACCAACCCGTGGTGCTTTTCTACATCCTACATTGCCACTCACTGCCTATTCTTATTCAGGCGCTGCGATTCACACCACCCCATTATGTTTTTCTCACTCCTACTAGTTAATGGCCTTATAGAAACCCTTAAAATGCGCATCACCCCTGATGTTTTTCAGATAACTATCCTACATTGCCACTGCATGTTTCCTGACCTCCCCATGCTGACCACCCTGTGGTGCTTTTCTCCATCCTACATTGCCACTCACTGCCTATACTAATTCAGAACATCTGACTCACACCACCCCGTGATGTTTTTCTGACTCCTACTAGTGAATGGCCTGTTAGAAACCCTTACAATGCGCACCACCCCCGGATGTTTTTCAGAAAACTATCCCACATTGCCAATGCATGTTCCTGACCTCCCCATGCTGACCAACCCGTGGTGCTTTTCTACATCCTACATTGCCACTCACTGCATATCCTTATTCAGGCGCTCCGATTCACACCACCCCGTTATGTTTTTCTCACTCCTACTAGTTAATGGCCTCTTAGAAACCCTTACAGTGCGCACCACCGCGTGATGTTTTTCAGAAAACTATCCTACATTCCCACTGCATGCTACCTGACCTCCCCATGCTGACCACCCCGTGGTGCTTTTCTCCATCCTACATTGCCACTCACTGCCTATCATAATTCAGGCCCTCCGATTCACACCACCCCTTGATGTTTTTTCTCACAACCACTAGTGAATGGCCTGTTAGAAAGCCTTACAATGCGCACAACCAGCGATGTTTTTCAGAAACCTATCCTATATTGCCAATGCATGTTTCCCGACCTCCCCATGCTGACCACCCCGTGGTCGTTTTCTCCATCCTACATTGCCACTCACTGTATATCCTAATTCAGAACATCTGATTCAAACCACCCCGTGAAGTTTTTCTCAATCCTACTAGTGAATGGCCTGTTAGAAACCCTTACAATGTGCACCACCCCGTGATGTTTTTCAGAAAACTATCCTACATTGCCACTGCATGTTTCCTGACCTCCACATGCTGACCACCCTGTGGTGCTTTTCTCAATCCTACATGGCCACTCACAGCCTATCCTAATTCAGGCCCTCCGATTCACACCACCCCATGATGTTTTTCTCACTCCTAGTAGTGAATGGCCTGTTAGAAACACTTACAATGTGCAACACCCTGCTTTTTTTTTTTTTCAGAAACCTATCCTACATTGCCACGGCATGTTTTCTGACCTCACCATGCTGACCACCCTGTGGTGATTTTCTCCATCCTACATTGCCATTCACTGCCTAACCTAATTCAGGCACTCCGATTCACACCACCCCGTGATGTTTTTCTCACTCCTACTAGTGAATGGCCTGTTAGAAACCCTTACAGGGTGCACCACCCCGTGATGTTTTTCAGAAAACTATCCTACATTGCCACTGTATGTTTCCTGACCTCCCCATGCTGACCACACTGTGGTGCTTTTCTCCATCCTATATTGCCACTCACTGCCTATACTAATTCAGGCCCTCCGATTCACACCACCCCGTGATGTTTTTCTCACTCCTACTAGTGAATGGACTGTTAGAAACACTTACAATATGCAACACCCCGCTTTTTTTTTTTTTTTCCGAAACCTATCCTACACTGCCACGGCATGTTTTCGGACCTCCCCATGGTGACCACCCTGTGGTGATTTTCTCCATCCTACATTGCCACTCACTGCCTAACCTAATTCAGGCCTTACGATTCACACCACCCCGTGATGTTTTTTTCAATCCTACTTGTGAATTGCTTGTTAGAAACAATTACAATGGGCACCACCCAGCGATGTTTTTCAGAAACCTATCCTACATTGCCAATGCATGTTTCCTGACCTCCCCATGCTGACCAACCCGTGGTGTTTTTCTCCATCCTACATTGCCAGTCACTGCCTATACTAATTCAGAACATCTGATTCACACCACCCCGTGATGTTTTTCTGACTCCTACAAGTGAATGGCCTGTTAGAAACCCTTACAATGCGCACCACCCCCGGATGTTTTTCAGAAAACTATCCTACATTGCCACTGCATGTTTCCTGTCTTCCCCATGAAAACCACCCCGTGGTGCTTTACTCCATCCTACATTGCCATTCACTGCCTATCATAATTCAGGCCCTCCGATTCACACCACCCCGTGATGTTTTTCTCACTCCTACTAGTGAATAGCCTGTTAGAAACCCTTACAATGCGCACCAACCCGTAATATTTTCAGAAAACTATCCCACATTGCCAATGAATGTTCCTGACCTCCCCATGCTGACCAACCCGTGCTGCTTTTCTACATCCTACATTGCCACTCACTGCCTATCCTTATTCAGGCGCTCCGATTCACACCACCCCGTTATGTTTTTCTCACTCCTACTAGTTAATGGCCTCTTAGAAACACTTACAATGCGCACCACCGCGTGATGTTTTTCAGAAAACTATCCTACATTCCCACTGAATGCTTCCTGACCTCCCCATGCTGACCACCCCGTGGTGCTTTTCTCCATCCTACATTGCCACTCACTGCCTATCATAATTCAGGCCCTCCGATTCACACCACCACTTGATGTTTTTCTCACAACCACTAGTGAATGGCCTGTTAGAAAGCCTTACAATGCGCACAACCAGCGATGTTTTTCAGAAACCTATCCTACATTGCCAATGCATGTTTCCCGACCTCCCCATGCTGACCACCCCGTGGTCGTTTTCTCCATCCTACATTGCCACTCACTGTATATCCTAATTCAGAACATCTGATTCAAACCACCCCGTGAAGTTTTTCTCAGTCCTACTAGTGAATGGCCTGTTAGAAACCCTTACAATGTGCACCACCCCGTGATGTTTTTCAGAAAACTATCCTACATTGCCACTGCATGTTTCCTGACCTCCACATGCTGACCACCCTGTGGTGCTTTTCTCCATCCTACATGGCCACTCACTGCCTATCCTAATTCAGGCCCTCCGATTCACACCACCCCATGATGTTTTTCTCACTCCTAGTAGTGAATGGCCTGTTAGAAACACTTACAATGTGCAACACCCTGCTTTTTTTTTTTTTTTTTTTTTCAGAAACCTATCCTACATTGCCACGGCATGTTTTCTGACCTCCCCATGTTGACCACCCTGGGGTGATTTTCTCCTCCTACATTGCCATTCACTGCCTAACCTAATTCAGGCACTCTGATTCACACCACCCCGTGATGTTTTTTCACTCCTACTAGTGAATGGCCTGTTAGAAAGCCTTACAATGCGCAACACCAGCGAAGTTTTTCAGAAACCTATCCTACATTGCCAATGTACGTTGCCGACCTCCCCATGCTGACCACCCCGTGGTCCTTTTCTCCATCCCACATTGCCACTCACTGTATATCCTAAATCAGAACATCTGATTCAAGCCACCCCGTGAAGTTTTTCTCAATCCTACTAGTGAATGGCCTGTTAGAAACCCTTACAGTGCGCACCACCCCGTGATGTTTTTCAGAAAACTATCCTACATTGCCACTGTATGTTTCCTGACCTCCCCATGCTGACCACCCTGTGGTGCTTTTCTCCATTCTATATTGCCACTCACTGCCTATCCTAATTCAGGCCCTCCGATTCACACCACCCCATGATGTTTTTCTCACTCCTAGTAGTGAATGGCCTGTTAGAAACACTTACAATGTGCAACACCCTGCTTTTTTTTTTTTTTTTTTTTTCAGAAACCTATCCTACATTGCCACGGCATGTTTTCTGACCTCCCCATGTTGACCACCCTGGGGTGATTTTCTCCTCCTACATTGCCATTCACTGCCTAACCTAATTCAGGCACTCTGATTCACACCACCCCGTGATGTTTTTTCACTCCTACTAGTGAATGGCCTGTTAGAAAGCCTTACAATGCACAACACCAGCGAAGTTTTTCAGAAACCTATCCTACATTGCCAATGTACGTTGCCGACCTCCCCATGCTGACCACCCCGTGGTCCTTTTCTCCATCCCACATTGCCACTCACTGTATATCCTAAATCAGAACATCTGATTCAAGCCACCCCGTGAAGTTTTTCTCAATCCTACTAGTGAATGGCCTGTTAGAAACCCTTACAGTGCGCACCACCCCGTGATGTTTTTCAGAAAACTATCCTACATTGCCACTGTATGTTTCCTGACCTCCCCATGCTGACCACCCTGTGGTGCTTTTCTCCATTCTATATTGCCACTCACTGCCTATCCTAATTCAGGCCCTCCGATTCACACCACCCCGTGATGTTTTTCTCACTCCTACTAGTGAATGGACTGTTAGAAACACTTACAATGTGCAACACTCCGCTTTTTTTTTTTTTTTCAGAACCCTATCCTACACTGCCACGGCATGTATTCGGCCCTCCCCATGATGACCACCCTATGGTGATTTTCTCCATCCTACATTGCCACTCACTGCCTAACCTAATTCAGGCCTTCCTATTCACACAACCCCGTGATGTTTTTTTCAATCCTACTTGTGAATGGCTTCTTAGAAACAATTACAATGCGCACCACCCCGCATTTTTTTCAGAAACCTATCCCACATTTCCACTGCACGTTTCCTGACCTCCCCATGCTGACCACCCCGTGGTGCTTTTCTCCATCCTATTTTGCCACTCACTGCCTATCATAATTCAGGCCCTCCGATTCACACCACCCCGTGATGTTTTTCTCACTCCTACTAGTGAATAGCCTGTTAGAAACCCTTACAATGCGCACCAACCCGTAATATTTTTCAGAAAACTATCCCACATTGCCAATGCATGTTCCTAACCTCCCCATGCTGACCAACCCGTGGTGCTTTTCTACATCCTACATTGCCACTCACTGCCTATTCTTATTCAGGCGCTGCGATTCACACCACCCCATTATGTTTTTCTCACTCCTACTAGTTAATGGCCTTTTAGAAACCCTTAAAATGCGCATCACCCCTGATGTTTTTCAGATAACTATCCTACATTGCCACTGCATGTTTCCTGACCTCCCCATGCTGACCACCCTGTGGTGCTTTTCTCCATCCTACATTGCCACTCACTGCCTAAACTAATTCAGGCCCTCCGATTCACACCACCCCGTGATGTTTTTCTCACTCCTACTAGTGAATGGCCTGTTAGAAACCCTTACAATGCACACCACCCCGTGATGTTTTTCAGAAAACTATCGTACATTGCCACTGCATGTTTCCTGTCCTCCCCATGATGACTACCCCGTGGTGCTTTTCTCCATTTTACATTGCCACTCACTGCCTATCCTAAATCAGGCCCTCCGATTCACACCACCCCGTGATGTTTTTCAGACTCCTACTAGTGATTGGCCTGTTAGAAAACCTTACAAGGCGCACCACCCCGCTTTTTTTTTCGGAAACCTATCCTACATTGCAACTGCATGTTTCCTGACCTCCCCATGCTGAGCACCCCATGTTGCTTTTCTCCATCCTACATTGCCACTCACTGCCTATGCTGATTCAGGCCCTCTGATTCACACCACGCCGTGATGTTTTTCTCACTCCTACTAGTGAATGGCCTGTTAGAAAGCCTTACAATGTACACCACCCCGCGATGTTTTTCAGAAACATATCCAACATTGCCAATTCATGTTTGCTGACTTCCCCATGCTGACCACACCGTAGTGCTTTTCTCCATCCTACATTGCCACTCACTGCCTATCCTAATTCAGAACATCTGATTCACACCACCCCGTGATGTTTTTCTCACTCCTACTAGTGAATGGCCTTTTAGAAACCCTTACAATGCGCACCACCCCGTCATGTTTTTCAGAAAACGATCCTACATTGCCACTGCATTTTTCCTGACCTCCCCATGCAGACCAGCCTGTGGAGATTTTCTCCATCCTACATTGCCACTCATTGCCTATCCTCATACAGGCCCTCTGATTCACACCACCCCGTGATGTTTTTCTCACTCCTACTAGTGAATGGCCTGTTAGAAACACTTACAATGCGCACCACCCCGCTTTGTTTTTCAGAAACCTATCCCACATTTCCACTGCACGTTTCCTGACCTCCCCATGCTGACCACCCCGTGGTGCTTTTCTCCATCCTACATTGCCACTCACTGCCTATCATATTTCAGGCCCTCCGATTCACACCACCCCGTGATGTTTTTCTGACACCTACAGATGAATGGCCTGTTAGAAACCCTTACAATGCGCACCACCCGGTTTTTTTTTTTTTTTTCAGAAACCTATCCTACATTGCCACTGCATGTTTCATGACCTCTCCATGCTGACCACACTGTGGTGCTTTTCTCCATCCTACATTGCCACTCACTGCCTATCCTAATTCAGAACATCTGATTCACACCATCCCGTGATGTTTTTCTCACTCCTACTAGTGAATGGCCTGTTAGAAACCCATACAATTCTCACCACCCGCAAAGTTTTTCAGAATCCTATCCTACATTGCCACAGCCTGAGTACTGACCTCCCCATGATGACCATCCAATGGTGCTTTTCTCCATCCTGCATTGCCACTCACTGCCTATCCTAATTCAGGGCCTCCGATTCACACCACCACGTGTTGTTCTCACTCCTACTAGTGAATGGCCTGTTAGAAACCCTTACAATGCGCACCACCCAGTGATGTTTATAAGAAACCTATTCTACATTGCCTCTGCATGTTTCCTTACCTCCCCATGCTGACAAACCCGTGGTGCTTTTCTCCATCCTACATTGTCACTCACAGCCTATCCTAATTCAGACCCTCCGCTTCACACCATCCTGTGATATTTTTTTCACTCCTACTTGTGAATGGCTTGTTAGAAAGCCTTTCAATGTGCACCACCCCGTGCTGTTTTTCAGAAACCTATCCTGCATTGCCATTACATGTTTCCTGACCTCCCCATGTTGACCACCCCTGGTGCTTTTCTCCCTTCTTCATTGCCACCCACTGCCTATGCTAATTCAGCACCTCCGATTCACACCACCACGTGATGTTTTTCTCTCTCCTACTAGTGAATGGCCTTCGACAAACCCTTACAATGCGCACCACCCAACGATGTTTTTCAGAAACCTATCCTATATTGCCATTGCATGTTTCCTGACCTCCCCATGCTGACCACCCTGTGGTGCTTTTCTTCATCCTACATTGCCACTCAAATCCTACCCTAATTCAGGCCCTCTGATTCACACCACGCTGTGATGTTTTATCACTCCTACTTGTGAATGGCATGTTAGAAAACCTTACAATGTGCACCACTCCGTGATGTTTTTCAGAAACCTATCCTAAATTGCCATTACATCTTTTCTTACCTCCCCATGTTGACCACCCCGTGGTGCTTTTCTCCATTCTTCATTGCCATTCACTGCCTATCCTTATTCAGACCCTCCAATTCACACCACCCCGTGATGTTTTTCTCACTCCTACTAGTGAATGGCCTGTTAGAAAGCCTTACAATGCACAATTCCCGGCGATGTTTTTCAGAAACCTATCCTACTTTGCCAATCATATTTCCTGACCTCCCCATGCTGACCACCCCGTGGTGCTTTTCTCGATTGTACATTGCACTCACTGCCTATCATAATTCAGAACATCTGATTCACACGACCCCGTGATGTTTTTCTCAATCCTACTAGTGAAAGGCCTTGTAGAAACCCTTACAATGAGCACCACCCCGCAATGTTTTTCAGAAACCTATCCTACATTGCCACTGCATGTTTCCTGACTTCCCCATTTTCAAGAACTCGTGGTGCTTTTCTCCATCCTACATTGCCACTCATTGTCTCACTTGATTCAGGCCCTCCGATTCACAATACACAATGATGTATTTCTCACTCCTACTAGTTAATGGCCTATTACATACCCTTACAATGCGTCAAACCCCGCGATGTTTTTCAGAAACCGATCCTGCATTGCCACTGCATGTTTTCTGACCTCCCATCCTGACCACGCCGTGGTGCTTTTCTCCCTACTACATTGCAACCCACGGCCTATCCTGACTCAGGCCCTGCGATTCACAACTCCCCGTGATGTTTTTCTCACTCCTACTAGGGAAAGGCATGCTACAAACCCTTACCATGCGCACCACCCCGCGATGTTTTTCAGAAACATATCCTACATTGCCACTGCATGATTCCTGACCTCCCCGTGCTGACCAACCCATGGTGCTTTTCTCCATCCTACGTTGCCACTCACTGCCTATCCTAATTCAGGCCCTCCTATTCACACCACCCCATGATGTTTTTCTCACTCCTACTAGTGAATGGCCTGTTAGAAAGCCTTACAATGCACACCACTCGGCGATGTTTTTCAGAAACCTATCCTACATTGCCAATGCATGTTTCCTGACCTCCGCATGCTGACCACCCCTTGGTGCATTTTTCCACCCTACATTGCCACTCACTGTCTATCCTAATAAAGAACATCTGATTCAAACCACCCCGTGATGTTTTTCTCACTCCTACTAGTGAATGACTTGTTAGAAAAACCTTACAATGCGCACCACCCCGTTATGTATTTCAGAAAACTATCCTACATTGCCACTGCATGTTTCCTGACCTCCCCATGCTGACCACCCTGTGGTGCTTTTCTCCATCCTACATTGCAACTCACTGCCTATCCTAATTCAGGCCCTCTGATTCACACCACCCCGTGATGTTTTTCTCACTCCTACTAGTGAATGGCCTGTTAGAAACCCTTACAATGCACACCACCCCGTGATGTTTTTCAGAAAACTATCGTACATTGCCACTGCATGTTTCCTGTCCTCCCCATGATGACTACCCCGTGGTGCTTTTCTCCATTTTACATTGCCACTCACTGCCTATCCTAAATCAGGCCCTCCGATTCACACCACCCCGTGATGTTTTTCAGACTCCTACTAGTGATTGGCCTGTTAGAAAACCTTACAAGGCGCACCACCCCGCTTTTTTTTTCGGAAACCTATCCTACATTGCAACTGCATGTTTCCTGACCTCCCCATGCTGAGCACCCCATGTTGCTTTTCTCCATCCTACATTGCCACTCACTGCCTATGCTGATTCAGGCCCTCTGATTCACACCACGCCGTGATGTTTTTCTCACTCCTACTAGTGAATGGCCTGTTAGAAAGCCTTACAATGTACACCACCCCGCGATGTTTTTCAGAAACCTATCCAACATTGCCAATTCATGTTTGCTGACTTCCCCATGCTGACCACACCGTAGTGCTTTTCTCCATCCTACATTGCCACTCACTGCCTATCCTAATTCAGAACATCTGATTCACACCACCCCGTGATGTTTTTCTCACTCCTACTAGTGAATGGCCTTTTAGAAACCCTTACAATGCGCACCACCCCGTCATGTTTTTCAGAAAACGATCCTACATTGCCACTGCATTTTTCCTGACCTCCCCATGCAGACCAGCCTGTGGAGATTTTCTCCATCCTACATTGCCACTCATTGCCTATCCTCATACAGGCCCTCTGATTCACACCACCCCGTGATGTTTTTCTCACTCCTACTAGTGAATGGCCTGTTAGAAACACTTACAATGCGCACCACCCCGCTTTGTTTTTCAGAAACCTATCCCACATTTCCACTGCACGTTTCCTGACCTCCCCATGCTGACCACCCCGTGGTGCTTTTCTGCATCCTACATTGCCACTCACTGCCTATCATATTTCAGGCCCTCCGATTCACACCACCCCGTGATGTTTTTCTGACACCTACAGATGAATGGCCTGTTAGAAACCCTTACAATGCGCACCACCCGGTTTTTTTTTTTTTTTTTTCAGAAACCTATCCTACATTGCCACTGCATGTTTCATGACCTCTCCATGCTGACCACACTGTGGTGCTTTTCTCCATCCTACATTGCCACTCACTGCCTATCCTAATTCAGAACATCTGATTCACACCATCCCGTGATGTTTTTCTCACTCCTACTAGTGAATGGCCTGTTAGAAACCCATACAATTCTCACCACCCGCAAAGTTTTTCAGAATCCTATCCTACATTGCCACAGCCTGAGTACTGACCTCCCCATGATGACCATCCAATGGTGCTTTTCTCCATCCTGCATTGCCACTCACTGCCTATCCTAATTCAGGGCCTCCGATTCACACCACCACGTGTTGTTCTCACTCCTACTAGTGAATGGCCTGTTAGAAACCCTTACAATGCGCACCACCCAGTGATGTTTATAAGAAACCTATTCTACATTGCCTCTGCATGTTTCCTTACCTCCCCATGCTGACAAACCCGTGGTGCTTTTCTCCATCCTACATTGTCACTCACAGCCTATCCTAATTCAGACCCTCCGCTTCACACCATCCTGTGATATTTTTTTCACTCCTACTTGTGAATGGCTTGTTAGAAAGCCTTTCAATGTGCACCACCCCGTGCTGTTTTTCAGAAACCTATCCTGCATTGCCATTACATGTTTCCTGACCTCCCCATGTTGACCACCCCTGGTGCTTTTCTCCATTCTTCATTGCCACCCACTGCCTATGCTAATTCAGCACCTCCGATTCACACCACCACGTGATGTTTTTCTCTCTCCTACTAGTGAATGGCCTTCGACAAACCCTTACAATGCGCACCACCCAACGATGTTTTTCAGAAACCTATCCTATATTGCCATTGCATGTTTCCTGACCTCCCCATGCTGACCACCCTGTGGTGCTTTTCTTCATCCTACATTGCCACTCAAATCCTACCCTAATTCAGGCCCTCTGATTCACACCACGCTGTGATGTTTTATCACTCCTACTTGTGAATGGCATGTTAGAAAACCTTACAATGTGCACCACTCCGTGATGTTTTTCAGAAACCTATCCTAAATTGCCATTACATCTTTTCTTACCTCCCCATGTTGACCACCCCGTGGTGCTTTTCTCCATTCTTCATTGCCATTCACTGCCTATCCTTATTCAGACCCTCCAATTCACACCACCCCGTGATGTTTTTCTCACTCCTACTAGTGAATGGCCTGTTAGAAAGCCTTACAATGCACAATTCCCGGCGATGTTTTTCAGAAACCTATCCTACTTTGCCAATCATATTTCCTGACCTCCCCATGCTGACCACCCCGTGGTGCTTTTCTCGATTGTACATTGCACTCACTGCCTATCATAATTCAGAACATCTGATTCACACGACCCCGTGATGTTTTTCTCAATCCTACTAGTGAAAGGCCTTGTAGAAACCCTTACAATGAGCACCACCCCGCAATGTTTTTCAGAAACCTATCCTACATTGCCACTGCATGTTTCCTGACTTCCCCATTTTCAAGAACTCGTGGTGCTTTTCTCCATCCTACATTGCCACTCATTGTCTCACTTGATTCAGGCCCTCCGATTCACAATACACAATGATGTATTTCTCACTCCTACTAGTTAATGGCCTATTACATACCCTTACAATGCGTCAAACCCCGCGATGTTTTTCAGAAACCGATCCTGCATTGCCACTGCATGTTTTCTGACCTCCCATCCTGACCACGCCGTGGTGCTTTTCTCCCTACTACATTGCAACCCACGGCCTATCCTGACTCAGGCCCTGCGATTCACAACTCCCCGTGATGTTTTTCTCACTCCTACTAGGGAAAGGCATGCTACAAACCCTTACCATGCGCACCACCCCGCGATGTTTTTCAGAAACATATCCTACATTGCCACTGCATGATTCCTGACCTCCCCGTGCTGACCAACCCATGGTGCTTTTCTCCATCCTACGTTGCCACTCACTGCCTATCCTAATTCAGGCCCTCCTATTCACACCACCCCATGATGTTTTTCTCACTCCTACTAGTGAATGGCCTGTTAGAAAGCCTTACAATGCACACCACTCGGCGATGTTTTTCAGAAACCTATCCTACATTGCCAATGCATGTTTCCTGACCTCCGCATGCTGACCACCCCTTGGTGCATTTTTCCACCCTACATTGCCACTCACTGTCTATCCTAATAAAGAACATCTGATTCAAACCACCCCGTGATGTTTTTCTCACTCCTACTAGTGAATGACTTGTTAGAAAAACCTTACAATGCGCACCACCCCGTTATGTATTTCAGAAAACTATCCTACATTGCCACTGCATGTTTCCTGACCTCCCCATGCTGACCACCCTGTGGTGCTTTTCTCCATCCTACATTGCAACTCACTGCCTATCCTAATTCAGGCCCTCTGATTCACAACACCCCGTGATGTTTTGCTCACTCCTACAAGTGAATGGCCTGTTAGAAACCCTTACAATGCGCACCACCCCACTTTTTTTTTTCCAGAAACCTATCCTCAATTACCACTGCATGTTTCCTGACCTCCCCATGTTGACCACCCTGTGGTGCTTTTCTCCATTCTTCATTGCCACGCACTGCCTATCCTAATTCAGGCCGTCCGATTCACACCACCCCGTGATGTGTTTTTCACTTCTACTTGGGAATGGCTTGTTAGAAAGCCTTACAATGCGCACCACCCCGCGATGTTTTTCAGAAACCTATCCTACATTGCCATTGCATGTTTCCTGACCTCCCCATGCTGACCACCCTGTGGTGCTTTTCTCCATCCTACATTGCCACTCACAGCCTATCCTAATTCAGGCCCTCCGGTTCACACCCCCTTCTGATGTTTTTTCACTCCTACTTGTGAATGGCTTGTTAGAAATCCTTACAATGCGCACCACAAAGCGATGTTTTTAAGAAACCTTTCCTAAATTGCCGTTACAGGTTTCCTGACCTCCACATGTTGACCACGCTGTGGTGCTTTTCTCCATCCTACATTGCCACTCACAGCCTATCCTAATTCAGGCCCTCCGGTTCACACCCCCTTCTGATGTTTTTTCACTCCTACTTGTGAATGGCTTGTTAGAAAGCCTAACAATGCGCACCACACAGCGATGTTTTTAAGAAACCTATCCAAAATTGCTGTTACATGTTTCCTGACCTCCCCATGTTGACCACCCCGTGGTGCTTTTCTACATTCTTCGTTGCCATTCACTGCCTATCCTAATTCAGCCCCTCCGATTCACACCACCCCTTGATGTTTTTCTCACTCCTACAAGTGAATGGCCTGTTAGAAACCCTTACAATGCGCACCACCCAACTTTTTTTTTCAGAAACCTATCCTACATTGCCACTGCATGTTTCCTCACCTCCCCATGCTGACCACCCTGTGGTGCTTTTCTCCATCCTACATTGCCACTCACTGCCTATCCTCATTCAGAACATCTGATTCACACCATCCCGTGATGTTTTTCCACTCCTACTAGTGAATGGCCTGATAGAAACCCATACAATTCTCACCACCCGCGAAGTTTTTCAGAAACCTATCCTACATTGCCACTGCCTGAGTCCTCACCTCCCCATGATGACTATCCCATGGTGCTTTCCTCCATCCTACATTGCCACTCACTGCCTATCCTAATTCAGTGCCTCTGATTCACACCGCCGCGTGATGTTGTTCTCACTCCTACTAGTGAATGGCCTGTTAGAAACCCTTACAATGCGCACGACCCAGTGATGCTTATCAGAAACCTATTCTACATTGCCTCTGCATGTTTCCTTACCTCCCCATGCTGACAAATGCGTGGTGCTTTTCTCCATCCTACATTGCAACTCACAGCCTATCCTAATTCAGACACTCCGATTCACACACCCCTGTGATGTTTTTTTCACTCCTACTTGTGAATGGCTTGTTAGAAAGCCTTACGATGTGCACCACCCCGGGCTGTTTTTCAGAAAGCTATCCTGCATTGCCATTACATGTTTCCTGACCTCCACATGTTGACCACCCCTGGTGCTTTTCTCCATTCTTCATTGCCACCCACTGCCTATCCTAATTCAGCACCTCCGATTCACACCACCACGTGATGTTTTTCTCTCTCCTTCTAGTGAATGGCCTTCTACAAACCCTTACAATGCGAACAACCCCGCGACGTTTTTCAGAAACCTATCATACATTGCCAATGCATGTTTCCTGACCTCCCCATGCTCACAAACCCGTGGTGCTTTTCTCCATCCTACATTGACACTCACTGTCTAACTTGATTCAGGCCCTCCAATTCACACCACACCATGATGTATTTCTCACTCCTACTAGTAAATGGTCTGTTAGAAACCCTTACCATGCGCACTACGCCGAGATGTTTTTCAGAAAACTATCCTACATTACCACGTCTTGTTTCCTGACCTGCACATCCTGACCACCCCGTGGTGCTTTTCTCCATTTTACTTTGCCACTCACTGCCTATCCTAATTCAGGCCCTCCTATTGACACCACCCCGTGATGTTTTTCTCACTCCTACTAGTGAATGGCCTGTAAGAAAACCTTACAATGCACAATACCCGGCGATGTTTTTCAGAAACATATTCTACTTTGAAAATGCATGTTTCCTGACCTCCCCATGCTGACCACCCCGTGGTGCTTTTCTCCATCCTACATTGCACTCACTGCCTATCATAATTCAGAACATCTGATTCACACAATCCCGTGATGTTTTTCTCACTCCTCCTAGTGAATGGTCTGTTAGAAACCCTTAAAATGCGCACCACCCCGTGATGTTTTTCAGAAAACTATCCTATATTGCCACTGCATGTTTCCTGTCCTCCCGATGATAACCAACCCGTGGAGCTTTTCTCCATCCTACATTGCCACTCAATGCCTATCTTAAATCAGGCGCTCCGATTCAGACCACCCCGTAATGTTTTTCTGACTCCTACAGATGAAAGGCCTGTTAGAAACATTTACAATGCGCACCACTCGGTTTTTTTTTTTTTCAGAAACCTATCCTACATTGACACTGCATGTTTCGTGACCTCCCCATGCTGACCACCCTGTGGTGCTTTTCTCCATCCTACATTGCCACTCACTGCCTATCCTAATTCAGAACATCTGATTCACACCATCCTGTGATGTTTTTCTCACTCCTACTAGTGAATGGCCTGTTAGAAACCCATATAATTCTCACCACCTGCGAAGTTTTTCAGAAACCTATCCTACATTGCCACTGCCTAAGTCCTGACCTCCCCATGATGACCATCCCATGGTGCTTTTCTCCATCCTACATAGCGACTCACTGCCTATCCTGATTCAGGCCCTCCGATTCACACCATGCCGTGATATTTTTCTCACTCCTACTAGTGAATGGAATGTTAGAAACCCTTACAATGCTCACCACCCGGCGATGTTTTGCATAAACCTATCCTACATTACCAATGCATGGGTCCTGTCCTCCGCAGGCTGACCACCCCTTGGTGCATTTCTCCATCCTAAATTGCCACTCACTGCCTATCCTAATTCAGGCCCTCCGATTCACACCAGCCCGTGATGATTTTCTCACTCCTACTAGTGAATGGCCTGCTACAAACACAATGCGCACAACCCCGCGATGTTTTTCAGAAACCTATCCTACATTGCATTTGCTTGTTTCCTGACATCACCATGCTCACCAACCCGTGGTGCCTTTCTCCATCCTACATTGCCACTCACTGCCTATCCTAATTCAGGCCCTCCGATTCACACCACCCCGTGATGTTTTTTTCACTTCTACTTGGGAATGGCTTTGTAGAAAGCCTTACAATGAGCACCACCCAACGATGTTTTTCAGAAACCTATCCTATATTGGCATTGCATGTTTCCTGACCTCCCCATGCTGACCACCCTGTGGTGCTTTTCTTCATCCTACATTGCCACTCAAAGCCTATCCTAATTCAGGCCCTGCGATTCACACCACGCTGTGATGTTTTATCACTCCTACTTGTGAATGGCATGTTAGAAAGCCTTACAATGTGCACCACCCCGTGATGTTTTTCAGAAACCTATCCTAAATTGCCATTACATCTTTTCTGACCTCCCCATGTTGACCACCCCGTGGTGCTTTTCTCCATTCTTCATTGCCATTCACTGCCTATCCTAATTCAGCCCCTCCGATTCACACCACCCTGTGATGTTTTTCTCACTCCTACTAGTGAATGGCCTGTTAGAAAGCCTTACAATGCGCAGTTCCCGGCGATGTTTTTCAGAAACACATCCTACTTTGCCAATCATATTTCCTGACCTCCCCATGCTGACCACCCCGTTGTGCTTTTCTCCATCCTACATTGCACTCACTGCCTATCATAATTCAGAACATCTGATTCACACGACCCCATGATGTTTTTCTCACTCCTACTAGTGAAAGACCTTTTAGAAACCCTTACAATGCACCCCACCCTGCGATGTTTTTCAGAAACCTATCCTACATTGCCAATGCATGTTTTCTGACCTCCCCATCTGACCACCCCTTGATCCTTTTCTCCATCCTACATTGCCACTCACTGCCAATACTGATTCAGGCCCTGCGATTCACACCACCCCGTGATGTTTTTCACAATCCTACTAGTGAAAGGCCTTGTAGAAACCCTTACAATGAGCACCACCCCGCAATGTTTTTCAGAAACCTATCCTACATTGCCACTGCATGTTTCCTGACCTCCCCATCGTGAGCACCCCTTGGTGCCTTTCTCCATCCTACATTGCCACTCACTGCCTATCCTGATTCAGGCCCTCTGATTCACACCAGCCCATTATATTTTTCTCACTCCTACTAGGGAATGCCCTGTTAGAAACCCTAACAATGCACCCCACCCCGCGATGTTTTTCAGAAACCTATCCTACATTGCCATTGCATGTTTTCTGACTTCCCCATTTTCAAGAACCCGTGGTTCTTTTCTCCTTCCTACGTTGCCACTCACTGCCTATCCTAATTCAGGCCCTCCTATTCACACCACCCCGTGAAGTTTTTCTCACTCCTACTAGTGAATGGCCTGTTAGAAAGCCTTACAATGCACAACACTCGGCGATGTTTTTCAGAAAGCTATCCTATATTGCCAATGCATGTTTCCTGACCTTCGCATGCTGACCACCCCTTGGTGCATTTCTCCACCCTACATTGCCACTCACTGTCTATCCTAATACAGAACATCTGATTCAAACCACCCCGTGATCTTTTTCTCACTCCTACTAGTGAATGGCTTGTTAGAAAAACCTTACAATGCGCACCACCCCGTGATGTATTTCAGAAAACTAACCTACATTGCCACTGCATGTTTCCTGACCTCCCCATGCTGACCACCCTGTGGTGCTTTTCTCCATCCTACATTGCCACTCACTGCCTATCCTAATTCAGGCCCTCCGATTCACAACACCACGTGATGTTTTTCTCACTTCTACAAGTGAATTCCCTGTTAGAAAATCTTACAATGCGCACCACCCCACTTTTTTTTTCAGAAACCTATCCTACATTACCACTGCATGTTTCCTGACCTCCCCATGTTGACCACACTGTGGTGCTTTTCTCCATTCTTCATTGCCACGCACTGCCTATCCTAATTCAGGCCGTCCGATTCACACCACCCCGTGATGTGTTTTTCACTACTACTTGGGAATGGCTTGTTAGAAAGCCTTACAATGCGCACCACACCGCGATGTTTTCAAGAAACCTATCCTAAATTAGCGTTACATGTTTCCTGACCTCCCCATGTTGACCACCCCGTGGTGCTTTTCTCCATTCTTCATTGCCATACACTGCCTATCCTAATTCAGCCCCTCCAATTTACACCACCCCGTGATGTTTTTCTCACTCCTACTAGTGAATGGCCTGTTAGAAAGCCTTACAATGCGAAACACCCGGTGATGTTTTTCAGAAACCTATCCTACATTGCCATTGCATGTTTCATGTCCTCCCTATGCTCAAGAACCCGTGGTGCTTTTCTCCATCCTACATTGCCACTCACTGTCTATCTTGATTCAGGCCCTCCAATTCACACCACAACATGATGTATTTCTCACTCCTACTAGTGAATGGCCTGTTAGAAACCCTTACAATGCGCACTACCCCGGGATGTTTTTCAGAAACCTATCCTACATTGGCACTGCATGTTTCCTGACCTCCCCATTCTGACCCTCCCGTGGTGCTTTTCTCCCTCCTACATTGCCACCCACGGCCTATCCTGACTCAGGCCCTGCGATTCAAAACTCCCCATGATGTTTTTCTCACTCCTACTAGGGAAAGGCATGCTACAAACCCTTACCATGCGCACCACCCCGCGATGTTTTTTTCAGAAACATATCGTACATTGCCACTGCATGATTCCGGACCTCCCCATGCTGCCCACCCCATGGTGCTTTTCTCCATCCTACTTTGCCACTCACTGCCTATCCTAATTGAGGCCCTCCTATTCACACCAACCCGTGATGTTTTTCTCACTCCTACTAGTGAATGGCCTGTTAGAAAGCCTTACAATGCACACCACCCGGCGATGTTTTTCAGACACCTATCCTACATTGATAATGCATGTTTCCTGACCTCCGCATGCTGACCACCCCATGGTGCTTTTCTCCATCCTACGTTGCCACTCACTGCCTAGCCTAATTCAGGCCCTCCTATTCACACCAACTCGTGATGTTTTTCTCACCCCTACTAGTGAATATCCTGTTAGAAAGCCTTACAATGCACACCACATGACGATTTTTTTCAGAAACCTATCCTACATTGCCAATGCATGTTTCCTCATCTCCGCATGCTGACCACCCCTTGGTGCATTTCTCAATCCTACATTGCTATTCACTGTCTATCCTAATTCAGAACATCTGATTCAAACCACCCCGTGATGTTTTTCTCACTCCTACTAGTGAATGGCCTGTTAGAAAAACCTTACAATGTGCACCACCCCGTGATGCATTTCAGAAAAATATCCTACATTGCCACTGCATGTTTCCTGATGTCCCCATGCTGACCACCCTGTGGTGCTTTTCTCCATCCTACATTGCCACTCAATGCCAATCCTAATTCAAGCCCTCTGATTCACAACACCACGTGATGTTGTTCTCACTCCTACAAGAGAATGGACTGTTAGAAACCCTTACAATGCACACCACCACACTTTTTTTTCAGAAACCTATCCTACATTGCCACTGCATGTTTCCTCACATCCCCATGCTGACCACCCTGTGGTGCTTTTCTCCATCCTACATTGCCACTCAATACTTATCCTAATTCAGGCCCTCCGATTTACACCACCCAGTGATGTTTTTCTCACTCCTACAAGAGAATGGCCTGTTAAAATCCCTTACAATGCACACCACCTGGCGATGTTTTTCAGAAACCTATCCTGCATTACCACTGCATGTTTCCTGACCTCTCCATGTTGACCACCCTGTGGTGCTTTTCTCCATTCTTCATTGCCATTCACTGCCTATCCTAACTCAGGCCGTCCGATTAACACCACCCCGTGATGTTTTTTTAACTTCTACTTGGGAATGGCTTGTTAGAAAGCCTTACAATGCGCACCACCCCGCGACGTTTTTCAGAAACCTATCCTACATTGCCATTGCATGTTTCCTGACCTCCCCATGCTGACCACCCTGTGGTGCTTTTCGCCATCCTACATTGCCACCCACAGCCTATCCTAATTCAGGCCCTCCGATTCACACGACCTTCTGATGTTTTTTCACTCCTAATTGTGAATGGCTTGTTTAAAGCCTTACAATGCGCACTACCCCGCGATGTTTTTAAGAAACCTATCCTAAATTGCCGTTACATGTTTCCTGACCTCCCCATGTTGGCCACCCTGTGGTGCTTTTCTCCATTCTTCATTGCCATTCACTGCCTATCCTAATTCAGTCCCACCGATTCACACCTCCCCTTGATGTTTTTCTCACTCCTACAAGTGAATGGCCTGTTAGAAACCCTTACAATGTGCACCACCCCACTTTTTTTTTTCAGAAACCTATCCTACATTGCCACTGCAAGTTTCCTCACCTCCCCATGCTGACCACCCTGTGGTGCTTTTCTCCATCCTACATTGCCACTCAATGCTTATCCTAATTCAGGCCCTCCGATTGACACCACCCAGTGATGTTTTTCTCACTCCTACAAGAGAATGGCCTGTTAAAAACCCTTACAATGCACACCACCTAGCGATGTTTTTCAGAAACCTATCCTACATTGCCAAAGCATGTTTCCTGACCGCCCCATGCTGACCACCCCGTGGTGCTTTTCTCCATTATACATTGCCACTCCCTGCCTATCCTTATTCAGGCCCTCCAATTCACACCACCCCGTTATATTTTTCTCACTCCTACTAGTGAATGCCTGTTAGAAACCCTTACAATGGGCACCACCCCACGATGTTTTTCAGAAACCTATCCTACATTGCCAATGCATGTTTCCTGACCTCCCCATGCTGACCACCCCTTGGTGATTTTCTCCATCCTATATTGCCACTCACAGCCTATACTAATTCAGGCCCTTCGATTCACACCACCCGATGATGTTTTTTTCACTCCTACTTGTGAATGGCTTGTTAGAAATCCTTACAATATGCACCACCCCGCGATGTTTTTCAGAAACCTATCCTAAATTGCCACTGCATGTTTCCTGACCTCCCCATCCTGACCACCCCGTGGTGCTTTTCTCCATCCTACATTGCGACTCACGGCCTATCCTTATTCAGGCCCTCCGATTCACACAACCCCGTGATGTTTTTCTCACTCCTACTAGTGAAAAGCCTTTTAGAAATTTTTACAATGAGCACCACCCTGCGATGTTTTTCAGAATCCTATCCTACATTGCCACTGCATGTTTCCTGACCTTCCCATGCTGACCACCCCGTGGTGCTTTTCTCCATCCGATATTGCCACTCACTGTCTATCTTGATTCAGGCCCTTCGATTTACACCACACCATGATGTATTTCTCACTTCTACTATTGAATGGCCTGTTACAAACCCTTACAATGCGAACCACCCCGCGATGATTTTTGGAAACCCATCCTACTTTGCCACTGCATGTTCTGACCTCCACATCCTGACCACCCCTTGGTCCTTTTCTCCATAATACATTGCCACTCACTGCCTATCCTGATTCAGGCCCTCCGATTCACACCACCCTGTGATGTTTTTCTCACTTCTACTCGTGAATGGCCTGTTAGAAACCCTTACAATGCGCACCACCCGGAGATGTTTTTCAGAAACCTATCCTACATTGCCAATGCATGTTTCTTGACCTCCCCATGCTGACCACCCCTTGGTCCTTTTCTCCATAATACATTGCCACTCACTGCCTATCCTGATTCAGGGCCTCCAATTCACACCACCCCGTTATATTTTTCTCACTCCTTCTAATTTATGGCCTGTTAGAAACACTTACAATGCACACCACCCCGCCATGTTTTTCAGAAACCTATCCTACATTGCCACTGCATTTTGTCTTTCCTCCCCATGATGACCATCCCGTGGTGCTTTTCTGCATCCTACATTGCCACTCACAGCCTATCCTTATTCAGGCCCTTTGATTCACACCACCCCGTGATGTATTTTTCACTCCTATTTGTGAATGGCTTGTTAGAAATCCTTACAATGGGCACCACCCCGCGATGTTTTTCAGAAACCTATCCTACATTGCCACTGCATGTTTCCTGACCTCCCCATATTGACCACCCCGTGCTGCTTTTCTCCATTCTTCATTGCCACTCACTGCCTATCCTAATTCAGCCCCTCCGATTCACACCACCCCGTGATGTTTTTCTCAATCCTACTAGTGAAAGGCCTTTTAGAAACCCTTACAATGAGCACCATCCCGCAATGTTTTTCAGAAACCTATCCTACATTGCCACTGCATGTTTCCTGACCGCCCCATTCTGAGCACCCTGTGGTGCCCTTCTCCATCCTACATTGCCACTCACTGCCTATCCTGATTCAGGCCCTCCGATTCACACCAGCCCATTATATTTTTCTCACTCCTACTAGGGAATGCCCTGTTAGAAACCCTTACAATGCGCCAAACGCCGCGATGCTTTTCAGAAACCTATCCTACATTGCCACTGCATGTTTCCTGACCTCCTATGCTGACCACACCATGGTGCTTTTCTCCATTTTACGTTGCAACTCAGTGCCTAACCTAATTCAGACCCTCCGATTCACACCACACCGTGATGTTTTTCTCACTCCTACCAATGAAGGGCCTGTTAGAAAGCCTTACAATGCGCACCACCCGGTGATGTTTTTCAGAAAACTATCCGACATTGCCACTGCATGTTTCCTGACCTCACCATCCTGACCACCCCGTGGTGCTTTTCTCCATCCTACATTGCCACTCACTGCCTATCCTGATTCAGGCCCTCGGATTCACACCTCCCTGTTATATTTTTCTCACTGCTACTAGTGAATGGCCTGTTAGAAACTTTTACCATGTGCACCACCCTGCGAAGTTTTTCAGAAACCTATCCTACATTGCCACTGCATGTTTCCTGACCTCCCCATGATGACCACCCCGATGTGCTTTTCTCCATCCTACATTGCCACTCACTGCCATTCCTAATTCAAGCTCTGAGATTCACACCTCCCCGTGATGTTTTTCTCACTCCTACTAGCGAATGGCCTGTTAGAAACCCTTACCATGCGCACCACCTCGTGATGTTTTTCTGAAACTTATCCTACATTGCCACTGCATGTTTGCAGACCTCCGCATTCTGACCACACCGTGGTGCTTTTTTCCATCCTACATTGCCACTCACAGCTTATACTAATTCAGGCCCTCCGATTCACACCACCATGTTATGTTTTTTTCACTCCTACTTGTGGGTGGCTTGTTAGAAAATCTTACAATGCGCACCACCTCGCGATGTTTTTCAGAAACCTGTCCTACATTGCCACTGCATGTTTCCTGACTTCCCCATGTTGACCACCCCTTGGTGCTTTTCTCCATTCTTCATTGCCACTCACTGCCTATCCTAATTCAGGCACTCTGATTCACACCACCCCGTGATGTTTTTCTCAATCTTACTAGTGAATGGCCTGTTAGAAACGCTTACAATGTGCCCCACCCCGCGATGTTTTTCAGAAACCTGTCCTACATTGCCACTGCATGTTTCCTGACCTCCCCCTGTTGACCACCACGTGGTGCTTTTCTCCATTCTTCATTGCCATTCACTGCCTATCCTAATTCAAGCACTCTGATTCACACCACCCCGTGATGTTTTCCTCAATCTTACTAGTGAATGGCCTGTTAGAAACCCTTACAATGCGCCCCACCCCGCGATGTTTTGCAGAAACCTATCCTACATGGCCACTGCATGTTTCCAGACATCCCCATCCTGAATACCCTGTGGTGCTTTTCTCCATCCTACATGGACACTCACTGCCTATCCTGATTCGGGCCCTCCAATCACACAACCCCGTGATGTTTTTCTCACTTCTGCAAGTGAATGCCCTGTTAGAAACCCTTACATTGCGCACCACCCCGCGATGTTTTTCAGAAACCTATCCTACATTGCCACTGCATGTTTCCTGACCTCACCATGCTGTCCACCCCGTGGTCCTTTTCTCCATCCTACATTGCCACTCACTGCCTATCATAATTCAGGCCCTCCGATTCACACCAACCCGTGATATTTTTCTCACTCCTACCTGTGAACCGGCTGTCAGAAACCATTACAATGAGCACCACCCGAGGATGTTTTTTAAAAACCTATCCTACATTGCCAATGCATGTTTCCTGACCTCCCCATGCTGACCACCCTTTGGTGCTTTTCTCCATCCTACATTGCCACTCACTGCCTATCATAATTCAGAACATCTGATTCACACCATCCCGTGATGTTTTTCTCACTCCTCCTTGTGAATGGTCTGTTAGAAACACTTAAAATGCGCACCACTCCGTGATGTTTTTCAGAAAACTATCCTTCATTGCCACTGCATGTTTGCTGTCCTCCCCATGGTAACCACCCCGTGGTGCTTTTCTCCATCCTACATTGCCACTCAATGCCTATCTAAAATCAGGTGCTCTGATTCACACCACCCGGTGATGTTTTTCTGACTCCTACAGATGAATGGCCTGTTAGAAACCCTTACAATGCGCACCACAGGGCTTTTTTTTTTTTTCAGAAACCTATCCTACATTGCCACTGCATGTTTCGTGACCTCCCCATGCTTACCACCCCGTGGTGCTTTTCTCCATCCTACATTGCCACTCACTGCCTATCCTAATTCAGAACATCTGATTCACACCCTCCCGTGATGTTTTTCTCACTCCTACTAGTGAATGGCCTGTTAGAAACCCATACAATTCTCACCACCCGCGATGATTTTCATAAACGTATCCTACGTTGCCACTGCCTGAGTCCTGACCTCTTCATAATGACCATCCCGTGGTGCTTTTCTCCATCCTACATAGCGACTCACTGCCTATCCTGATTCAGGCCCTCCGATTCACACCACGCCGTGATATTTTTCTCACTCCTACTAGTGAATGGAATGTTAGAAACCCTTACAGTGCGCACCACCCAGCGATGTTTTTCATAAACCTATCCTACATTGCCAATGCATGGGTCCTGATCTCCGCATGCTGAGCACCCCTTGGTGCATTTCTCCATCCTAAATTGCCACTCACTGTCTATCCTAATTCAGAACATCTGGTTCAAACCACCCCGTGATGTTTTTCTCACTCCTACTAGTGAATGGCCTGTTAGAAAACCCTTACAATGCGCACCATCCCGTGATGTTTTTCAGAAAACTATCCTACATTGCCACTGCATGTTTCCAAACCTCCCCATGCTGACAACACTGTGGTGCTTTTCTCCATCCTACATTGCCACTCACTGCCTATCCTAATTCAGGCCCTCGGATTCACAACACCCCGTGATGTTTTTCTCACTCCAACAAGTGAATGGCCTGTTAGAAACCCTTACAATGCGCACCACCCCACTTTTTTTTTTCAGAAACATATCCTATTACCACTGCATGTTTCCTGACCTCCCCATATTGACAACCCTGTGGTGCTTTTCTCCATCCTACATTGCCACTCACTGCCTATCCTAATTCAGGCCCTCGGATTCACAACACCCCGTGATGATTTTCTCAGTCCTACTAGTGAATGGCCTGCTACAAACACTTACAATGCGCACAACCCCGCGATGTTCTTCAGAAACCTATCCTACATTGCATTTGCTTGTTTCCTGACATCCCCATGCTCACCAACCCGTTGTGGTTTTCTCCATCCTACATTGCCACTCACTGCCTATCCTAATTCAGGACCTCCAATTCACACCATTCCGTGATGTTTCTTTCACTTCTACTTGGGAATGGCTTTGTAGAAAGCCTTACAATGCGCACCACCCATGATGATTTTCAGAAACCTATCGTATATTGCCATTGCATGTTTCCTGACCTCCCCATGCTGACCACCCTGTGGTGCTTTTCTTCATCCTACATTGCCAATCAAAGCCTATACTAATTCAGCCCCTCCGATTCACACCACCCCGTGATGTTTTTCTCACTCCTACTAGTGAATGGCCTGTTAGAAAGCCTTACAATGCGCAACTCCAGGCGATATTTTTCAGAAACATATCCTACTTTGCCAATCATATTTTCTGACCTCCCCATGCTGACCACACCGTGGTGCTTTTCTCCATCCTATATTGCACTCACTGCCTATCATAATTCAGAACATCTGATTCACACGACCCCATGATGCTTTTCTCACTTCTACTAGTGAAAGACCTTTTAGAAAACCTTACAATGCGCCCCACCCTGCAATGTTTTTCAGAAACCTATCCTACATTGCCAATGCATGTTTTCTGACCTCCCCATCTTACCACCCCTTGATCCTTTTCTCCATTCTACATTGCCACTCACTGCCTATCCTGATTCAGGCCCTCCGATTCACACCACCCTGTGATGTTTTTCTCACTTCTACTAGTGAATGGCCTGTTAGAAACACTTACAATGCGCACCACCCCGCGATGTTTTTCAGAAACCTATGCTACATTGCCACTGCATGTTTCCTGACCTCCCCATCCTGAGCACAACTTGGTGCCTTTCTCCATCCTACATTGCCACTCACTGCCTATCCTGATTCAGGCCCTCCGATTCACACCAGCCCATTATATTTTTCTCACTCCTACTAGGGAATGCCATGTTAGAAACCTTTACAATGCACCCCAGCCCGCGATGTTATTCAGAAACCTATCCTACATTGCCATTGCATGTTTCCTGACTTCCCCATTTTCAAGAACCCGTGGTGCTTTTCTCCATCCTACATTGCCACTCATTGTCTAACTTGATTCAGGCCCTCCGATTCACAATACACAATGATGTATTTCTCACTCCTACTAGTTAATGGCCTGTTACATACCCTTACAATGCGTCCAACCCCGCGAAGTTTTTCAGAAACCGATCCTGCATTGCCAATGCATGTTTTCTGACCTTCCCAACCTCACCACCCCGTGGTGCTTTTCTCCCTACTACATTGCCACCCACGGCCTATCCTGACTCAGGCCCTGTGATTCACAACTCTCCGTGATGTTTTTCTCACTCCTACTAGGGAAAGGCATGCTACAAACCCTTACCATGCGCACCACCGCGCGATGTTTTTCAGAAACATATCCTACATTGCCACTGCATGATTCCTGACCTCCCCATGTTGACCACCCCATGGTGCTATTCTCCATCCTACGTTGCCACTCACTGCCTATCCTAATTCAGGCCCTCCTATTTACACCACCCCGTGATGTTTTTCTCACTCCTACTAGTGAATGGCCTGTTTGAGAGCCTTAGAATGCACACCACTTGGCGATGTTTTTCAGAAACCTATCCTACATTGCCAATGCATGTTTCCTGACCTCCGCATGCTGACCACCCCTTGGTGCATTTCTCCACCCTACATTGCCACTCATTGTCTATCCTAATACAGAACATCTGATTCAAACCACCCCGTGATGTTTTTCTCACTCCTACTAGTGAATGGCTTGTTAGAAAAACCTTACAATGCGCACCACCCCGTGATGTATTTCAGAAAACTATCCTACATTGCCACTGCATGTTTCCTGACCTCCCCATGTTGACCACCTTGTGGTGCTTTTCTCCATTCTTCATTGCCACGCACTGCCTATCCTAATTCAGGCCGTCCGATTCACACCACCCCGTGATGTGTTTTTCACTTCTACTTGGGAATGGCTTGTTAGAAAGCCTTACAATGCGCACCACCCCGCGATGTTTTTCAGAAACCTATCCTACATTGCCATTGCATGTTTCCTGACCTCCCCATGCTGACCACATTGTGGTGCTTCTCTCCATCCTACATTGCCACTCACAGCCTATCCTAATTCAGGCCCTCCGATTCACACCACCTTCTGATGTTTTTTCACTCCTACTTGTGAATGGCTTGTTAGAAAGCCTTACAATGCGCACCACACCGCAATGTTTTTAAGAAACCTATCCTAAATTGCCGTTACATGTTTCCTGACCTCCCCATGTTGACCACCCCGTGGTGCTTTTCTCCATTCTTCCTTGACATTCACTGCCTATCCTAATTCAGCCCCTCCGATTCACACCACCCCTTGATGTTTTTCTCACTCCTACAAGTGAATGGCCTGTTAGAAACCCTTACAATGCGCACCACCCCACTTTTTTTATCAGAAACCTTTCCTACATTGCCACTGCATGTTTCCTCACCTCCCAATGCTGACCACCCTGTGGTGCTTTTCTCCATCCTACATTGCCACTCAATGCTTATCCTAATTCAGGCCCTCCAATTCACACCACCCAGTGATGTTTTTCTCACTCCTACAAGAGAATGGCCTGTTAAAAACCCTTACAATGCACACCACCCGGCGATGTTTTTCAGAAACCTATCCTACATTGCCAATGCAGGTTTCCTGACTTCCCCATGCTGACCACCCCGTGGTGCTTTTCTCCATTATACATTGCCACTACCTGCCTATCCTGATTCAGGCCCTCCAATTCACACCACTCCGTTATATTTTTCTCACTCCTACTAGTGAATGGCCTGTTAGAAACCCTTACAATGCGCAACACCCCGCAATGTTTTTCAGAAACCTATCCTACATTGCCAATGCATGTTTCCTGACCTCCCCTTGCTGACCAGCCCTTGGTGATTTTCTCCATCCTACATTGCCACTCACAGCCTATACTAATTCAGGCCCTTCGATTCACACCACCCAGTGATGTCTTTTTCACTCCTACTTGTGAATGGCTTGTTAGAAATCCTTACAGTGGGCACCACCCCGCGATGTTTTTCAGAAACCTATCCTAAATTGCAACTGCATGTTTTCTGACCTCCCCATGTTGACCACCCCGTGGTGCTTTTCTCCATACTACATTGCCACTCACTGCCTATCCTAATTCAGGCCCTCTGATTCAAACTACCATGTGATGTTTTTCTCACTTCTACTAGTGAATGACCAGCTACAAATCCTTACAATGCGCACCACCCCGTGATGTTGTTCAGAAACCTATCCTACATTGCCACTGCATGTTTCCTGACCTCCAAATGTTGACCACCCCGTGGTGCTTTTCTCCATCCTACATTGCCACTCACTGTCTATCTTGATTCAGGCCCTCCAATTCACACCAAAACATGATGTATTTCTCACTCCTACTAGTGAATGGCCTGTTAGAAACGCTTACTATGCGCACTACCCCGGGATGTTTTTCAGAAACCTATCCTACATTGCCGCTGCATGTTTCCTGACCTCCCCATCCTGACCACCCCGTGGTGCTTTTCTCCCTCCTACATTGCCACCCACGGCCTATCCTGACTCAGGCCCTGCGATTCAATACTCCCCATGATGTTTTTCTAACTCCTACTAGGGAAAGGCATGCTACAAACCCTTACCATGCGCACCACCCCGCGATGTTTTTCAGAAACATATCCTACGTTGCCACTTCATGATTCCTGACCTCCCCATGCTGACCACCCCATGGTGCTTTTCTCCATCCTACGTTGCCACTCACTGCCTAGCCTAATTCAGGCCCTCCTATTCACACCAACTCGTGATGTTTTTCTCACCCCTACTAGTGAATATCCTGTTAGAAAGCCTTACAATGCACACCACACGACGATTTTTTTCAGAAACCTATCCTACATTGCCAATGCATGTTTCCTCATCTCCGCATGCTGACCACCCCTTGGTGCATTTCTCAATCCTACATTGCTATTCACTGTCTATCCTAATTCAGAACAACTGATTCAAACCACCCCGTGATGTTTTTCTCACTCCTACTAGTGAATGGCCTGTTAGAAAAACCTTACAATGTGCACCACCCCGTGATGTATTTCAGAAAACTATCCTACATTGCCACTGCATGTTTCCTGACCTCCCCATGCTGACCACCCTGTGGTGCTTTTCTCCATCCTACATTGCCACTCACAGCCCATCATAATTCAGAACATCTGATTCACACCATCCCGTGATGTTTTTCTCACTCCTCCTAGTGAATGATCTGTTAGAAGCCCTTAAAATGCGCACCACCCCGTGATGTTTTTCAGAAAACTATCCTTCATTGCCACTGCATGTTTCCTGTCCTCCCCATGATAACCATCCCGTGGTGCTTTTCTCCATCCTACATTGCCACTCAATGCCTATCTAAAATCAGGTGCTCTGATTCACACCACCCCGTGATGTTTTTCTGACTCCTACAGATGAATGGCCTGTTAGAAACCCTTACAATGCGCACCACCCGGGTTTTTTTTTCAGAAACCTATCCTACATTGCCACTGCATGTTTCGTGACCTCCCTATGCTGACCACCCTGTGGTGCTTTTCTTCATCCTACATTGCCACTCACTGCCTATCCTAATTCAGAACATCTGATTCACACCACCCCGTGATGTTTTTCTCACTGCTACTAGTGAATGGCCTGTTAGAAACCCATACAATTCTCACCATCCGCAAAGTTTTTCAGAAACCTAACCTACATTGCCACTGCCTGAGTCCTGACCTCCCCATGATGACTATCCCATGGTGCTTTTCTCCATCCTACATTGCCACTCACTGCCTATCCTAATTCAGGGACTCCGATTCACAGCACCGCGTGATGTTGTTCTCACTCCTACTAGTGAATGGCCTGTTGGAAACCCTTACAATGCGCACCACCCAGTGATGCTTATCAGAAACCTATTCTACATTGCCTCTGCATGTTTCCTTACCTCCCCATGCTGACAAACGCGTGGTGCTTTTCTCCACCCTACATTGCCACTCACAGCCTATCCTAATTCAGACCCTCCGATTCACACCACCCTGTGATGTTATTTTCACTCCTACTTGTGAATGGCTTGTTAGAAAGCCTTACAATGTGCACCACCCCATGCTGTTTTTCAGAAACCTATCCTGCATTGCCATTAAATGTTTCCTGACCTCCCCATGTTGACCACGCCTGGTGCTTTTCTCCATTCTTCATTGCCACCCACTGCCTATCCTAATTCAGCACCTCCGATTCACACCACCACGTGATGTTTTTCTCTCTCCTACTAGTGAATGGCCTTCTACAAACCCTTACAATGCGAACAACCCCGCGATGGTTTTCAGAAACCTATCGTACATTGCCAATGCATGTTTCCTGACCTCCCCATGCTCACCAACCCGTGGTGCTTTTCTCCATCCTACAATGACACTCACTGTCTAACTTGATTAAAGCCTTCCAATTCACACCACACCATGATGTATTTCTCACTCCTACTAGTAAATGGTCTGTTAGAAACCCTTACCATGCGCACTATGCTGAGATGTTTTTCAGAAACCTATCCTACATTTCCACTGCATGTTTCCTGACCTCACCATGCTGTCCACCCCGTGGTCCTTCTCTCCATCTTACATTGCCACTCACTGCCTATCATAATTAGGCCCTCCGATTCACACCACCCCGTGATGTTTTTCTCACTCCTACCTGTGAATTGGCTGTCAGAAACCCTTACAATGAGCACCACCCGAGGATGTTTTTTAAAAACTTATCCTACATTGCCAATGCATGTTTCCTAACCTCCCCATGCTGACCACCCTGTGGTGCTTTTCTCCATCCTACATTGCCACTCACTGCCTATCATAATTCAGAACATCTGATTCACACCATCCCATGATGTTTTTCTCACTCCTCCTAGTGAATGGTCTGTTAGAAACCCTTAAAATACGCACCACCCCGTGATGTTTTTCATAAAAGTATCCTACATTGCCACTGCATGTTTCCTGTCCTCCCCATGATAACCACCCCGTGGTGCTTTTCTCCATTCTACAATGCCACTCAATGCCTATCCTAAATCAGGCTCTCCGATTCACACCACCCCGTGATGTTTTTCTGACTCCTAAAGATGAATGACCTGTTAGAAACCCTTACAACGCGCACCACAGGGCTTTTTTTTTTTTCAGAAACCTATCCTACATTGCCACTGCATGTTTCGTGACCTCCCAATGCTTACCACCCCGTGGTGCTTTTCTCCATCCTACATTGCCACTCACTGCCTATCCTAATTCAGAACAGCTGATTCACACCCTCCCGTGATGTTTTTCTCACTCCTACTAGTGAATGGCCTGTTAGAAACCCATACAATTCTCACCACCCGCGATGATTTTCATAAACGTATCCTACATTGCCACTGCCTGAGTCCTGACCTCTTCATGATGACCATCCCGTGGTGCTTTTCTCCATCCTACATAGCGACTCACTGCCTATCCTGATTCAGGCCCTCCGATTCACACCACGCCGTGATATTTTTCTCACTCCTACTAGTGAATGGAATGTTAGAAACCCTTACAATGCGCACCACCCGGCGATGTTTTTCATAAACCTATCCTACATTGCCAATGCACGGGTCCTGATCTCCGCATGCTGACCACCCCTTGGTGCATTTCTCCATCCTAAATTGCCACTCACTGTCTATCCTAATTCAGAACATCTGATTCAAACCACCCCGTGATGTTTTTCTCACTCCTACTAGTGAATGGCCTGTTAGAAAACCCTTACAATGCGCACGATCCCGTGATGTTTTTCAGAAAACTATCCTACATTGCCACGGCATGTTTCCTGACCTCCCCATGCTGACAACACTGTGGTGCTTTTCTCCATCCTACATTGCCACTCACTGCCTATCCTAATTCAGGCCCTCCGATTCACACCACCACGTGATGATTTTTCTCAGTCCTACTAGTGAATGGCCTGCTACAAACACTTACAATGCGCACAACCCCGCGATGTTTTTCAGAAACCTATCCTACATTGCATTTGCTTGTTTCCTGACATCCCCATGCTCACCAACCCGTGGTGCTTTTCTCCATCCTACATTGCCACTCACTGCCTATCCTAATTCAGGCCTTCCGATTCACACCATTCCGTGATGTTTTTTTCACTTCTACTTGGGAATGGCTTTGTAGAAAGCCTTACAATGCGCACCACCCATGATGTTTTTCAGAAACCTATCCTATATTGCCATTGCATGTTTCCTGACCTCCCCATGCTGACCACCCTGTGGTGCTTTTCTTCATCCTACATTGCCACTCAAAGCCTATCCTAATTCAGGCCCTCCGATTCACAGCACGCTGTGATGTTTTATCACTCCTACTTGTGAATGGCTTGTTACAAAGCCTTACAATGTGCACCACCCCGTGATGTTTTTCAGAAACCTATCGTAAATTGCCATTACATCTTTTCTGACCTCCCCATGTTGACCACCCCGTGGTGCTTTTCTCCATTCTTCATTGCCATTCACTGCCTATCCTAATTCAGCCTCTCAGATTCACAAAACCCCGTGATGTTTTTCTCACTCCTACTAGTGAATGGCCTGTTAGAAACCCTTACAATGCGCAATTCCCGGCGATCTTTTTCAGAAACATATCCTACTTTGCCAATCATATTTCCTGACCTCCCCATGCTGACCAACCCGTGGTGCTTTTCTCCATCCTATATTGCACTCACTGCCTATCATAATTCAGAACATCTGATTCACATGACCCCGTGATGTTTTTCTCACTCCTACTAGTGAAAGACCTTTTAGAAACCCTTACAATGCGCCCCACCCTGCGATGTTTTTCAGAAACATATCCTACATTGCCAATGCATGTTTTCTGACCTCCCCATCTGACCACCCCTTGATCCTTTTCTCCATCCTACATTGCCACTCACTGCCTATCCTGATTCAGGCCCTCCGATTCACACCACCCTGTGATGTTTTTCTCACTTCTACTAGTGAATGGCCTGTTAGAAACACTTACAATGCGCACCACCCCGCAATGTTTTTCAGAAACCTATCCTACATTGCCACTGCATGTTTCCTGACCTCCCCATCCTGAGCACCCCTTGGTGCCTTTCTCCATCCTACATTGCCACTCACTGCCTATCCTGATTCAGGCCCTCCGATTCACACCAGCCCATTATATTTTTCTCACTCCTACTAGGGAATGCCCTGTTAGAAACCCTTACAATGCAACCCACCCCGCGATGTTTTTCAGAAACCTATCCTACATTGCCATTGCATGTTTCCTGACTTCCCCATTTTCAAGAACCCGTGGTGCTTTTCTCCATCCTACATTGCCACTCATTGTCTAACTTGATTCAGGCCCTCCGATTCACAATACACAATGATGTATTTCTCACTCCTACTAGTTAATGGCCTGTTACATACCCTTACAATGCGTCCAACCCCGCGACGTTTTTCAGAAACCGATCCTGCATTGCCACTGCATGTTTTCTGACCTTCCCATCCTGACCACCCCGTGGTGCTTTTCTCCCTACTACATTGCCACCCACGGCCTATCCTGACTCAGGCCCTGTGATTCACAACTCCCCGTGATGTTTTTGTCACTCCTACTAGGGAAAGGCATGCTACAAACCCTTACCATGCGCACCACCGCGCGATGTTTTTCAGAAACATATCCTACATTGCCACTGCATGATTCCTGACCTCCCCATGTTGACCACCCCATGGTGCTTTTCTCCATCCTACGTTGCCACTCACTGCCTATCCTAATTCAGGCCCTCCTATTCACACCACCCAGTGATGTTTTTCTCACTCCTACAAGAGAATGGCCTGTTAAAAACCCTTACAATGCACACCACCCGGCGATGTTTTTCAGAAACCTATCCTACATTGCCAATGCAGGTTTCCTGACCTCCCCATGCTGACCACCCCGTGGTGCTTTTCTCCATTATACATTGCCACTACCTGCCTATCCTGATTCAGGCCCTCCAATTCACACCACCCCGTTATATTTTTCTCACTCCTACTAGTGAATGGCCTGTTAGGAACCCTTACAATGCGCACCACCCCGCAATGTTTTTCAGAAACCTATCCTACATTGCCAATGCATGTTTCCTAACCTCCCCATGCTGACCACCCTGTGGTGCTTTTCTCCATCCTACATTGCCACTCACTGCCTATCATAATTCAGAACATCTGATTCACACCATCCCATGATGTTTTTCTCACTCCTCCTAGTGAATGGTCTGTTAGAAACCCTTAAAATACGCACCACCCCGTGATGTTTTTCATAAAAGTATCCTACATTGCCACTGCATGTTTCCTGTCCTCCCCATGATAACCACCCCGTGGTGCTTTTCTCCATTCTACAATGCCACTCAATGCCTATCCTAAATCAGGCGCTCCGATTCACACCACCCCGTGATGTTTTTCTGACTCCTAAAGATGAATGACCTGTTAGAAACCCTTACAACGCGCACCACAGGGCTTTTTTTTTTTCAGAAACCTATCCTACATTGCCACTGCATGTTTCGTGACCTCCCAATGCTTACCACCCCGTGGTGCTTTTCTCCATCCTACATTGCCACTCACTGCCTATCCTAATTCAGAACAGCTGATTCACACCCTCCCGTGATGTTTTTCTCACTCCTACTAGTGAATGGCCTGTTAGAAACCCATACAATTCTCACCACCCGCGATGATTTTCATAAACGTATCCTACATTGCCACTGCCTGAGTCCTGACCTCTTCATGATGACCATCCCGTGGTGCTTTTCTCCATCCTACATAGCGACTCACTGCCTATCCTGATTCAGGCCCTCCGATTCACACCACGCCGTGATATTTTTCTCACTCCTACTAGTGAATGGAATGTTAGAAACCCTTACAATGCGCACCACCCGGCGATGTTTTTCATAAACCTATCCTACATTGCCAATGCATGGGTCCTGATCTCCGCATGCTGACCACCCCTTGGTGCATTTCTCCATCCTAAATTGCCACTCACTGTCTATCCTAATTCAGAACATCTGATTCAAACCACCCCGTGATGTTTTTCTCACTCCTACTAGTGAATGGCCTGTTAGAAAACCCTTACAATGCGCACGATCCCGTGATGTTTTTCAGAAAACTATCCTACATTGCCACTGCATGTTTCCTGACCTCCCCATGCTGACAACACTGTGGTGCTTTTCTCCATCCTACATTGCCACTCACTGCCTATCCTAATTCAGGCCCTCCGATTCACACCACCACGTGATGATTTTTCTCAGTCCTACTAGTGAATGGCCTGCTACAAACACTTACAATGCGCACAACCCCGCGATGTTTTTCAGAAACCTATCCTACATTGCATTTGCTTGTTTCCTGACATCCCCATGCTCACCAACCCGTGGTGCTTTTCTCCATCCTACATTGCCACTCACTGCCTATCCTAATTCAGGCCTTCCGATTCACACCATTCCGTGATGTTTTTTTCACTTCTACTTGGGAATGGCTTTGTAGAAAGCCTTACAATGCGCACCACCCATGATGTTTTTCAGAAACCTATCCTATATTGCCATTGCATGTTTCCTGACCTCCCCATGCTGACCACCCTGTGGTGCTTTTCTTCATCCTACATTGCCACTCAAAGCCTATCCTAATTCAGGCCCTCCGATTCACAGCACGCTGTGATGTTTTATCACTCCTACTTGTGAATGGCTTGTTACAAAGCCTTACAATGTGCACCACCCCGTGATGTTTTTCAGAAACCTATCGTAAATTGCCATTACATCTTTTCTGACCTCCCCATGTTGACCACCCCGTGGTGCTTTTCTCCATTCTTCATTGCCATTCACTGCCTATCCTAATTCAGCCCCTCCGATTCACAAAACCCCGTGATGTTTTTCTGACTCCTACTAGTGAATAGCCTGTTAGAAAGCCTTACAATGCGCAATTCCCGGCGATCTTTTTCAGAAACATATCCTACTTTGCCAATCATATTTCCTGACCTCCCCATGCTGACCAACCCGTGGTGCTTTTCTCCATCCTATATTGCACTCACTGCCTATCATAATTCAGAACATCTGATTCACACGACCCCGTGATGTTTTTCTCACTCCTACTAGTGAAAGACCTTTTAGAAACCCTTACAATGCGCCCCAACCTGCGATGTTTTTCAGAAACATATCCTACATTGCCAATGCATGTTTTCTGACCTCCCCATCTGACCACCCCTTGATCCTTTTCTCCATCCTACATTGCCACTCCTGCCTATGCTGATTCAGGCCCTCCGATTCACACCACCCTGTGATGTTTTTCTCACTTCTACTAGTGAATGGCCTGTTAGAAACACTTACAATGCGCACCACCCCGCGATGTTTTTCAGAAACCTATCCTACATTGCCACTGCATGTTTCCTGACCTCCCCATCCTGAGCACCCCTTGGTGCCTTTCTCCATCCTACATTGCCACTCACTGCCTATCCTGATTCAGGCCCTCCGATTCACACCAGCCCATTATATTTTTCTCACTCCTACTAGGGAATGCCCTGTTAGAAACCCTTACAATGCAACCCACCCCGCGATGTTTTTCAGAAACCTATCCTACATTGCCATTGCATGTTTCCTGACTTCCCCATTTTCAAGAACCCGTGGTGCTTTTCTCCATCCTACATTGCCACTCATTGTCTAACTTGATTCAGGCCCTCCGATTCACAATAAACAATGATGTATTTCTCACTCCTACTAGTTAATGGCCTGTTACATACCCTTACAATGCGTCCAACCCCGCGACGTTTTTCAGAAACCGATCCTGCATTGCCACTGCATGTTTTCGGACCTTCCCATCCTGACCACCCCGTGGTGCTTTTCTCCCTACTACATTGCCACCCACGGCCTATCCTGACTCAGGCCCTGTGATTCACAACTCCCCGTGATGTTTTTGTCACTCCTACTAGGGAAAGGCATGCTACAAACCCTTACCATGCGCACCACCGCGCGATGTTTTTCAGAAACATATCCTACATTGCCACTGCATGATTCCTGACCTCCCCATGTTGACCACCCCATGGTGCTTTTCTCCATCCTACGTTGCCACTCACTGCCTATCCTAATTCAGGCCCTCCTATTCACACCACCCAGTGATGTTTTTCTCACTCCTACAAGAGAATGGCCTGTTAAAAACCCTTACAATGCACACCACCCGGCGATGTTTTTCAGAAACCTATCCTACATTGCCAATGCAGGTTTCCTGACCTCCCCATGCTGACCACCCCGTGGTGCTTTTCTCCATTATACATTGCCACTACCTGCCTATCCTGATTCAGGCCCTCCAATTCACACCACCCCGTTATATTTTTCTCACTCCTACTAGTGAATGGCCTGTTAGGAACCCTTACAATGCGCACCACCCCGCAATGTTTTTCAGAAACCTATCCTACATTGCCAATGCATGTTTCCTAACCTCCCCATGCTGACCACCCTGTGGTGCTTTTCTCCATCCTACATTGCCACTCACTGCCTATCATAATTCAGAACATCTGATTCACACCATCCCATGATGTTTTTCTCACTCCTCCTAGTGAATGATCTGTTAGAAACCCTTAAAATACGCACCACCCCGTGATGTTTTTCATAAAAGTATCCTACATTGCCACTGCATGTTTCCTGTCCTCCCCATGATAACCACCCCGTGGTGCTTTTCTCCATTCTACAATGCCACTCAATGCCTATCCTAAATCAGGCGCTCCGATTCACACCACCCCGTGATGTTTTTCTGACTCCTAAAGATGAATGACCTGTTAGAAACCCTTACAACGCGCACCACAGGGCTTTTTTTTTTTCAGAAACCTATCCTACATTGCCACTGCATGTTTCGTGACCTCCCAATGCTTACCACCCCGTGGTGCTTTTCTCCATCCTACATTGCCACTCACTGCCTATCCTAATTCAGAACAGCTGATTCACACCCTCCCGTGATGTTTTTCTCACTCCTACTAGTGAATGGCCTGTTAGAAACCCATACAATTCTCACCACCCGCGATGATTTTCATAAACGTATCCTACATTGCCACTGCCTGAGTCCTGACCTCTTCATGATGACCATCCCGTGGTGCTTTTCTCCATCCTACATAGCGACTCACTGCCTATCCTGATTCAGGCCCTCCGATTCACACCACGCCGTGATATTTTTCTCACTCCTACTAGTGAATGGAATGTTAGAAACCCTTACAATGCGCACCACCCGGCGATGTTTTTCATAAACCTATCCTACATTGCCAATGCATGGGTCCTGATCTCCGCATGCTGACCACCCCTTGGTGCATTTCTCCATCCTAAATTGCCACTCACTGTCTATCCTAATTCAGAACATCTGATTCAAACCACCCCGTGATGTTTTTCTCACTCCTACTAGTGAATGGCCTGTTAGAAAACCCTTACAATGCGCACGATCCCGTGATGTTTTTCAGAAAACTATCCTACATTGCCACTGCATGTTTCCTGACCTCCCCATGCTGACAACACTGTGGTGCTTTTCTCCATCCTACATTGCCACTCACTGCCTATCCTAATTCAGGCCCTCCGATTCACACCACCACGTGATGATTTTTCTCAGTCCTACTAGTGAATGGCCTGCTACAAACACTTACAATGCGCACAACCCCGCGATGTTTTTCAGAAACCTATCCTACATTGCATTTGCTTGTTTCCTGACATCCCCATGCTCACCAACCCGTGGTGCTTTTCTCCATCCTACATTGCCACTCACTGCCTATCCTAATTCAGGCCTTCCGATTCACACCATTCCGTGATGTTTTTTTCCCTTCTACTTGGGAATGGCTTTGTAGAAAGCCTTACAATGCGCACCACCCATGATGTTTTTCAGAAACCTATCCTATATTGCCATTGCATGTTTCCTGACCTCCCCATGCTGACCACCCTGTGGTGCTTTTCTTCATCCTACATTGCCACTCAAAGCCTATCCTAATTCAGGCCCTCCGATTCACAGCACGCTGTGATGTTTTATCACTCCTACTTGTGAATGGCTTGTTACAAAGCCTTACAATGTGCACCACCCCGTGATGTTTTTCTGAAACCTATCGTAAATTGCCATTACATCTTTTCTGACCTCCCCATGTTGACCACCCCGTGGTGCTTTTCTCCATTCTTCATTGCCATTCACTGCCTATCCTAATTCAGCCCCTCCGATTCACAAAACCCCGTGATGTTTTTCTGACTCCTACTAGTGAATAGCCTGTTAGAAAGCCTTACAATGCGCAATTCCCGGCGATCTTTTTCAGAAACATATCCTACTTTGCCAATCATATTTCCTGACCTCCCCATGCTGACCAACTCGTGGTGCTTTTCTCCATCCTATATTGCACTCACTGCCTATCATAATTCAGAACATCTGATTCACACGACCCCGTGATGTTTTTCTCACTCCTACTAGTGAAAGACCTTTTAGAAACCCTTACAATGCGCCCCAACCTGCGATGTTTTTCAGAAACATATCCTACATTGCCAATGCATGTTTTCTGACCTCCCCATCTGACCACCCCTTGATCCTTTTCTCCATCCTACATTGCCACTCCTGCCTATGCTGATTCAGGCCCTCCGATTCACACCACCCTGTGATGTTTTTCTCACTTCTACTAGTGAATGGCCTGTTAGAAACACTTACAATGCGCACCACCCCGCGATGTTTTTCAGAAACCTATCCTACATTGCCACTGCATGTTTCCTGACCTCCCCATCCTGAGCACCCCTTGGTGCCTTTCTCCATCCTACATTGCCACTCACTGCCTATCCTGATTCAGGCCCTCCGATTCACACCAGCCCATTATATTTTTCTCACTCCTACTAGGGAATGCCCTGTTAGAAACCCTTACAATGCAACCCACCCCGCGATGTTTTTCAGAAACCTATCCTACATTGCCATTGCATGTTTCCTGACTTCCCCATTTTCAAGAACCCGTGGTGCTTTTCTCCATCCTACATTGCCACTCATTGTCTAACTTGATTCAGGCCCTCCGATTCACAATAAACAATGATGTATTTCTCACTCCTACTAGTTAATGGCCTGTTACATACCCTTACAATGCGTCCAACCCCGCGACGTTTTTCAGAAACCGATCCTGCATTGCCACTGCATGTTTTCGGACCTTCCCATCCTGACCACCCCGTGGTGCTTTTCTCCCTACTACATTGCCACCCACGGCCTATCCTGACTCAGGCCCTGTGATTCACAACTCCCCGTGATGTTTTTGTCACTCCTACTAGGGAAAGGCATGCTACAAACCCTTACCATGCGCACCACCGCGCGATGTTTTTCAGAAACATATCCTACATTGCCACTGCATGATTCCTGACCTCCCCATGTTGACCACCCCATGGTGCTTTTCTCCATCCTACGTTGCCACTCACTGCCTATCCTAATTCAGGCCCTCCTATTCACACCACCCAGTGATGTTTTTCTCACTCCTACAAGAGAATGGCCTGTTAAAAACCCTTACAATGCACACCACCCGGCGATGTTTTTCAGAAACCTATCCTACATTGCCAATGCAGGTTTCCTGACCTCCCCATGCTGACCACCCCGTGGTGCTTTTCTCCATTATACATTGCCACTACCTGCCTATCCTGATTCAGGCCCTCCAATTCACACCACCCCGTTATATTTTTCTCACTCCTACTAGTGAATGGCCTGTTAGGAACCCTTACAATGCGCACCACCCCGCAATGTTTTTCAGAAACCTATCCTACATTGCCAATGCATGTTTCCTAACCTCCCCATGCTGACCACCCTGTGGTGCTTTTCTCCATCCTACATTGCCACTCACTGCCTATCATAATTCAGAACATCTGATTCACACCATCCCATGATGTTTTTCTCACTCCTCCTAGTGAATGGTCTGTTAGAAACCCTTAAAATACGCACCACCCCGTGATGTTTTTCATAAAAGTATCCTACATTGCCACTGCATGTTTCCTGTCCTCCCCATGATAACCACCCCGTGGTGCTTTTCTCCATTCTACAATGCCACTCAATGCCTATCCTAAATCAGGCGCTCCGATTCACACCACCCCGTGATGTTTTTCTGACTCCTAAAGATGAATGACCTGTTAGAAACCCTTACAACGCGCACCACAGGGCTTTTTTTTTTTCAGAAACCTATCCTACATTGCCACTGCATGTTTCGTGACCTCCCAATGCTTACCACCCCGTGGTGCTTTTCTCCATCCTACATTGCCACTCACTGCCTATCCTAATTCAGAACAGCTGATTCACACCCTCCCGTGATGTTTTTCTCACTCCTACTAGTGAATGGCCTGTTAGAAACCCATACAATTCTCACCACCCGCGATGATTTTCATAAACGTATCCTACATTGCCACTGCCTGAGTCCTGACCTCTTCATGATGACCATCCCGTGGTGCTTTTCTCCATCCTACATAGCGACTCACTGCCTATCCTGATTCAGGCCCTCCGATTCACACCACGCCGTGATATTTTTCTCACTCCTACTAGTGAATGGAATGTTAGAAACCCTTACAATGCGCACCACCCGGCGATGTTTTTCATAAACCTATCCTACATTGCCAATGCATGGGTCCTGATCTCCGCATGCTGACCACCCCTTGGTGCATTTCTCCATCCTAAATTGCCACTCACTGTCTATCCTAATTCAGAACATCTGATTCAAACCACCCCGTGATGTTTTTCTCACTCCTACTAGTGAATGGCCTGTTAGAAAACCCTTACAATGCGCACGATCCCGTGATGTTTTTCAGAAAACTATCCTACATTGCCACTGCATGTTTCCTGACCTCCCCATGCTGACAACACTGTGGTGCTTTTCTCCATCCTACATTGCCACTCACTGCCTATCCTAATTCAGGCCCTCCGATTCACACCACCACGTGATGATTTTTCTCAGTCCTACTAGTGAATGGCCTGCTACAAACACTTACAATGCGCACAACCCCGCGATGTTTTTCAGAAACCTATCCTACATTGCATTTGCTTGTTTCCTGACATCCCCATGCTCACCAACCCGTGGTGCTTTTCTCCATCCTACATTGCCACTCACTGCCTATCCTAATTCAGGCCTTCCGATTCACACCATTCCGTGATGTTTTTTTCACTTCTACTTGGGAATGGCTTTGTAGAAAGCCTTACAATGCGCACCACCCATGATGTTTTTCAGAAACCTATCCTATATTGCCATTGCATGTTTCCTGACCTCCCCATGCTGACCACCCTGTGGTGCTTTTCTTCATCCTACATTGCCACTCAAAGCCTATCCTAATTCAGGCCCTCCGATTCACAGCACGCTGTGATGTTTTATCACTCCTACTTGTGAATGGCTTGTTACAAAGCCTTACAATGTGCACCACCCCGTGATGTTTTTCAGAAACCTATCGTAAATTGCCATTACATCTTTTCTGACCTCCCCATGTTGACCACCCCGTGGTGCTTTTCTCCATTCTTCATTGCCATTCACTGCCTATCCTAATTCAGCCCCTCCGATTCACAAAACCCCGTGATGTTTTTCTGACTCCTACTAGTGAATAGCCTGTTAGAAAGCCTTACAATGCGCAATTCCCGGCGATCTTTTTCAGAAACATATCCTACTTTGCCAATCATATTTCCTGACCTCCCCATGCTGACCAACCCGTGGTGCTTTTCTCCATCCTATATTGCACTCACTGCCTATCATAATTCAGAACATCTGATTCACACGACCCCGTGATGTTTTTCTCACTCCTACTAGTGAAAGACCTTTTAGAAACCCTTACAATGCGCCCCAACCTGCGATGTTTTTCAGAAACATATCCTACATTGCCAATGCATGTTTTCTGACCTCCCCATCTGACCACCCCTTGATCCTTTTCTCCATCCTACATTGCCACTCACTGCCTATCCTGATTCAGGCCCTCAGATTCACACCACCCTGTGATGTTTTTCTCACTTCTACTAGTGAATGGCCTGTTAGAAACACTTACAATGCGCACCACCCCGCGATGTTTTTCAGAAACCTATCCTACATTGCCACTGCATGTTTCCTGACCTCCCCATCCTGAGCACAACTTGGTGCCTTTCTCCATCCTACATTGCCACTCACTGCCTATCCTGATTCAGGCCCTCCGATTCACACCAGCCCATTATATTTTTCTCACTCCTACTAGGGAATGCCCGGTTAGAAACCCTTACAATGCAACCCACCCCGCGATGTTTTTCAGAAACCTATCCTACATTGCCATTGCATGTTTCCTGACTTCCCCATTTTCAAGAACCCGTGGTGCTTTTCTCCATCCTACATTGCCACTCATTGTCTAACTTGATTCAGGCCCTCCGATTCACAATAAACAATGATGTATTTCTCACTCCTACTAGTTAATGGCCTGTTACATACCCTTACAATGCGTCCAACCCCGTGACGTTTTTCAGAAACCGATCCTGCATTGCCACTGCATGTTTTCTGACCTTCCCATCCTGACCACCCCGTGGTGCTTTTCTCCCTACTACATTGCCACCCACGGCCTATCCTGACTCAGGCCCTGTGATTCACAACTCCCCGTGATGTTTTTCTCACTCCTACTATGGAAAGGCATGCTACAAACCCTTACCATGCGCACCACCGCGCGATGTTTTTCAGAAACATATCCTACATTGCCACTGCATGATTCCTGACCTCCCCATGTTGACCACCCCATGGTGCTTTTCTCCATCCTACGTTGCCACTCACTGCCTATCCTAATTCAGGCCCTCCTATTCACACCACCCAGTGATGTTTTTCTCACTCCTACAAGAGAATGGCCTGTTAAAAACCCTTACAATGCACACCACCCGGCGATGTTTTTCAGAAACCTATCCTACATTGCCAATGCAGGTTTCCTGACCTCCCCATGATGACCACCCCATGGTGCTTTTCTCCATTATACATTGCCACTACCTGCCTATCCTGATTCAGGCCCTCCAATTCACACCACCCCGTTATATTTTTCTCACTCCTACTAGTGAATGGCCTGTTAGGAACCCTTACAATGCGCACCACCCCGCAATGTTTTTCAGAAACCTATCCTACATTGCCAATGCATGTTTCCTAACCTCCCCATGCTGACCACCCTGTGGTGCTTTTCTCCATCCTACATTGCCACTCACTGCCTATCATAATTCAGAACATCTGATTCACACCATCCCATGATGTTTTTCTCACTCCTCCTAGTGAATGGTCTGTTAGAAACCCTTAAAATACGCACCACCCCGTGATGTTTTTCATAAAAGTATCCTACATTGCCACTGCATGTTTCCTGTCCTCCCCATGATAACCACCCCGTGGTGCTTTTCTCCATTCTACAATGCCACTCAATGCCTATCCTAAATCAGGCGCTCCGATTCACACCACCCCGTGATGTTTTTCTGACTCCTAAAGATGAATGACCTGTTAGAAACCCTTACAACGCGCACCACAGGGCTTTTTTTTTTTCAGAAACCTATCCTACATTGCCACTGCATGTTTCGTGACCTCCCAATGCTTACCACCCCGTGGTGCTTTTCTCCATCCTACATTGCCACTCACTGCCTATCCTAATTCAGAACAGCTGATTCACACCCTCCCGTGATGTTTTTCTCACTCCTACTAGTGAATGGCCTGTTAGAAACCCATACAATTCTCACCACCCGCGATGATTTTCATAAACGTATCCTACATTGCCACTGCCTGAGTCCTGACCTCTTCATGATGACCATCCCGTGGTGCTTTTCTCCATCCTACATAGCGACTCACTGCCTATCCTGATTCAGGCCCTCCGATTCACACCACGCCGTGATATTTTTCTCACTCCTACTAGTGAATGGAATGTTAGAAACCCTTACAATGCGCACCACCCGGCGATGTTTTTCATAAACCTATCCTACATTGCCAATGCATGGGTCCTGATCTCCGCATGCTGACCACCCCTTGGTGCATTTCTCCATCCTAAATTGCCACTCACTGTCTATCCTAATTCAGAACATCTGATTCAAACCACCCCGTGATGTTTTTCTCACTCCTACTAGTGAATGGCCTGTTAGAAAACCCTTACAATGCGCACGATCCCATGATGTTTTTCAGAAAACTATCCTACATTGCCACTGCATGTTTCCTGACCTCCCCATGCTGACAACACTGTGGTGCTTTTCTCCATCCTACATTGCCACTCACTGCCTATCCTAATTCAGGCCCTCCGATTCACACCACCACGTGATGATTTTTCTCAGTCCTACTAGTGAATGGCCTGCTACAAACACTTACAATGCGCACAACCCCGCGATGTTTTTCAGAAACCTATCCTACATTGCATTTGCTTGTTTCCTGACATCCCCATGCTCACCAACCCGTGGTGCTTTTCTCCATCCTACATTGCCACTCACTGCCTATCCTAATTCAGGCCTTCCGATTCACACCATTCCGTGATGTTTTTTTCACTTCTACTTGGGAATGGCTTTGTAGAAAGCCTTACAATGCGCACCACCCATGATGTTTTTCAGAAACCTATCCTATATTGCCATTGCATGTTTCCTGACCTCCCCATGCTGACCACCCTGTGGTGCTTTTCTTCATCCTACATTGCCACTCAAAGCCTATCCTAATTCAGGCCCTCCGATTCACAGCACGCTGTGATGTTTTATCACTCCTACTTGTGAATGGCTTGTTACAAAGCCTTACAATGTGCACCACCCCGTGATGTTTTTCAGAAACCTATCGTAAATTGCCATTACATCTTTTCTGACCTCCCCATGTTGACCACCCCGTGGTGCTTTTCTCCATTCTTCATTGCCATTCACTGCCTATCCTAATTCAGCCCCTCCGATTCACAAAACCCCGTGATGTTTTTCTGACTCCTACTAGTGAATAGCCTGTTAGAAAGCCTTACAATGCGCAATTCCCGGCGATCTTTTTCAGAAACATATCCTACTTTGCCAATCATATTTCCTGACCTCCCCATGCTGACCAACCCGTGGTGCTTTTCTCCATCCTATATTGCACTCACTGCCTATCATAATTCAGAACATCTGATTCACACGACCCCGTGATGTTTTTCTCACTCCTACTAGTGAAAGACCTTTTAGAAACCCTTACAATGAGCCCCAACCTGCGATGTTTTTCAGAAACATATCCTACATTGCCAATGCATGTTTTCTGACCTCCCCATCTGACCACCCCTTGATCCTTTTCTCCATCCTACATTGCCACTCACTGCCTATCCTGATTCAGGCCCTCCGATTCACACCACCCTGTGATGTTTTTCTCACTTCTACTAGTGAATGGCCTGTTAGAAACACTTACAATGCGCACCACCCCGCGATGTTTTTCAGAAACCTATCCTACATTGCCACTGCATGTTTCCTGACCTCCCCATCCTGAGCACCCCTTGGTGCCTTTCTCCATCCTACATTGCCACTCACTGCCTATCCTGATTCAGGCCCTCCGATTCACACCAGCCCATTATATTTTTCTCACTCCTACTAGGGAATGCCCTGTTAGAAACCCTTACAATGCAACCCACCCCGCGATGTTTTTCAGAAACCTATCCTACATTGCCATTGCATGTTTCCTGACTTCCCCATTTTCAAGAACCCGTGGTGCTTTTCTCCATCCTACATTGCCACTCATTGTCTAACTTGATTCAGGCCCTCCGATTCACAATAAACAATGATGTATTTCTCACTCCTACTAGTTAATGGCCTGTTACATACCCTTACAATGCGTCCAACCCCGCGACGTTTTTCAGAAACCGATCCTGCATTGCCACTGCATGTTTTCTGACCTTCCCATCCTGACCACCCCGTGGTGCTTTTCTCCCTACTACATTGCCACCCACGGCCTATCCTGACTCAGGCCCTGTGATTCACAACTCCCCGTGATGTTTTTCTCACTCCTACTAGGGAAAGGCATGCTACAAACCCTTACCATGCGCACCACCGCGCGATGTTTTTCAGAAACATATCCTACATTGCCACTGCATGATTCCTGACCTCCCCATGTTGACCACCCCATGGTGCTTTTCTCCATCCTACGTTGCCACTCACTGCCTATCCTAATTCAGGCCCTCCTATTCACACCACCCAGTGATGTTTTTCTCACTCCTACAAGAGAATGGCCTGTTAAAAACCCTTACAATGCACACCACCCCGCAATGTTTTTCATAAACCTATCCTACATTGCCAATTCATGGGTCCTGATCTCTGCATGCTGACCACCCCTTGGTGCATTTCTCCATCCTAAATTGCCACTCACTGTCTATCCTAATTCAGAACATCTGATTCAAACCACCCCGTGATGTTTTTCTCACTCCTACTAGTGAATGGCCTGTTAGAAAACCCTTACAATGCGCACGATCCCGTGATGTTTTTCAGAAAACTATCCTACATTGCCACTGCATGTTTCCTGACCTCCCCATGCTGACAACACTGTGGTGCTTTTCTCCATCCTACATTGCCACTCACTGCCTATCCTAATTCAGGCCCTCTGATTCACACCACCACGTGATGATTTTCTCAGTCCTACTAGTGAATGGCCTGCTACAAACACTTACAATGCGCACAACCCCGCGATGTTTTTCAGAAACCTATCCTACATTGCATTTGCTTGTTTCCTGACATCCCCATGCTCACCAACCCGTGGTGCTTTTCTCCATCCTACATTGCCACTCACTGCCTATCCTAATTCAGGCCTTCCGATTCACACCATTCCGTGATGTTTTTTTCACTTCTACTTGGGAATGGCTTTGTAGAAAGCCTTACAATGCGCACCACCCATGATGTTTTTCAGAAACCTATCCTATATTGCCATTGCATGTTTCCTGACCTCCCCATGCTGACCACCCTGTGGTGCTTTTCTTCATCCTACATTGCCACTCAAAGCCTATCCTAATTCAGGCCCTCCGATTCACAGCACGCTGTGATGTTTTATCACTCCTACTTGTGAATGGCTTGTTACAAAGCCTTACAATGTGCACCACCCCGTGATGTTTTTCAGAAACCTATCGTAAATTGCCATTACATCTTTTCTGACCTCCCCATGTTGACCACCCCGTGGTGCTTTTCTCCATTCTTCATTGCCATTCACTGCCTAACCTAATTCAGCCCCTCCGATTCACAAAACCCCATGATGTTTTTCTCACTCCTACTAGTGAATGGCCTGTTAGAAAGCCTTACAATGCGCAAATCCCGGCGATCTTTTTCAGAAACATATCCTACTTTGCCAATCATATTTCCTGACCTCCCCATGCTGACCAACCCGTGGTGCTTTTCTCCATCCTATATTGCACTCACTGCCTATCATAATTCAGAACATCTGATTCACACGACCCCGTGATGTTTTTCTCACTCCTACTAGTGAAAGACCTTTTAGAAACCCTTACAATGCGCCCCACCCTGCGATGTTTTTCAGAAACCTATCCTACATTGCCAATGCATGTTTTCTGACCTCCCCATCTGACCACCCCTTGATCCTTTTCTCCATCCTACATTGCCACTCACTGCCTATCCTGATTCAGGCCCTCCGATTCACACCACCCTGTGATGTTTTTCTCACTTCTACTAGTGAATGGCCTGTTAGAAACCCATACAATTGTCACCACCCGCGATGATTTTCATAAACGTATCCTACATTGCCACTGCCTGAGTCCTGACCTCTTCATGATGACCATCCCGTGGTGCCTTTCTCCATCCTACATAGCGACTCACTGCCTATCCTGATTCAGGCCCTCCGATTCACACCACGCCGTGATATTTTTCTCACTCCTACTAGTGAATGGAATGTTAGAAACCCTTACAATGCGCACCAGCCGGCAATGTTTTTCATAAACCTATCCTACATTGCCAATTCATGGGTCCTGATCTCCGCATGCTGACCACCCCTTGGTGCATTTCTCCATCCTAAATTGCCACTCACTGTCTATCCTAATTCAGAACATCTGATTCAAACCACCCCGTGATGTTTTTCTCACTCCTACTAGTGAATGGCCTGTTAGAAAACCCTTACAATGCGCACGATCCCGTGATGTTTTTCAGAAAACTATCCTACATTGCCACTGCATGTTTCCTGACCTCCCCATGCTGACAACACTGTGGTGCTTTTCTCCATCCTACATTGCCACTCACTGCCTATCCTAATTCAGGCCCTCTGATTCACACCACCACGTGATGATTTTCTCAGTCCTACTAGTGAATGGCCTGCTACAAACACTTACAATGCGCACAACCCCGCGATGTTTTTCAGAAACCTATCCTACATTGCATTTGCTTGTTTCCTGACATCCCCATGCTCACCAACCCGTGGTGCTTTTCTCCATCCTACATTGCCACTCACTGCCTATCCTAATTCAGGCCTTCCGATTCACACCATTCCGTGATGTTTTTTTCACTTCTACTTGGGAATGGCTTTGTAGAAAGCCTTACAATGCGCACCACCCATGATGTTTTTCAGAAACCTATCCTATATTGCCATTGCATGTTTCCTGACCTCCCCATGCTGACCACCCTGTGGTGCTTTTCTTCATCCTACATTGCCACTCAAAGCCTATCCTAATTCAGGCCCTCCGATTCACAGCACGCTGTGATGTTTTATCACTCCTACTTGTGAATGGCTTGTTACAAAGCCTTACAATGTGCACCACCCCGTGATGTTTTTCAGAAACCTATCGTAAATTGCCATTACATCTTTTCTGACCTCCCCATGTTGACCACCCCGTGGTGCTTTTCTCCATTCTTCATTGCCATTCACTGCCTAACCTAATTCAGCCCCTCCGATTCACAAAACCCCATGATGTTTTTCTCACTCCTACTAGTGAATGGCCTGTTAGAAAGCCTTACAATGCGCAAATCCCGGCGATCTTTTTCAGAAACATATCCTACTTTGCCAATCATATTTCCTGACCTCCCCATGCTGACCAACCCGTGGTGCTTTTCTCCATCCTATATTGCACTCACTGCCTATCATAATTCAGAACATCTGATTCACACGACCCCGTGATGTTTTTCTCACTCCTACTAGTGAAAGACCTTTTAGAAACCCTTACAATGCGCCCCAACCTGCGATGTTTTTCAGAAACATATCCTACATTGCCAATGCATGTTTTCTGACCTCCCCATCTGACCACCCCTTGATCCTTTTCTCCATCCTACATTGCCACTCACTGCCTATCCTGATTCAGGCCCTCCGATTCACACCACCCTGTGATGTTTTTCTCACTTCTACTAGTGAATGGCCTGTTAGAAACACTTACAATGCGCACCACCCCGCGATGTTTTTCAGAAACCTATCCTACATTGCCACTGCATGTTTCCTGACCTCCCCATCCTGAGCACCCCTTGGTGCCTTTCTCCATCCTACATTGCCACTCACTGCCTATCCTGATTCAGGCCCTCCGATTCACACCAGCCCATTATATTTTTCTCACTCCTACTAGGGAATGCCCTGTTAGAAACCCTTACAATGCAACCCACCCCGCGATGTTTTTCAGAAACCTATCCTACATTGCCATTGCATGTTTCCTGACTTCCCCATTTTCAAGAACCCGTGGTGCTTTTCTCCATCCTACATTGCCACTCATTGTCTAACTTGATTCAGGCCCTCCGATTCACAATACACAATGATGTATTTCTCACTCCTACTAGTTAATGGCCTGTTACATACTCTTACAATGCGTCCAACCCCGCGACGTTTTTCAGAAACCGATCCTGCATTGCCACTGCATGTTTTCTGACCTTCCCATCCTGACCACCCCGTGGTGCTTTTCTCCCTACTACATTGCCACCCACGGCCTATCCTGACTCAGGCCCTGTGATTCACAACTCCCTGTGATGTTTTTCTCACTCCTACTAGGGAAAGGCATGCTACAAACCCTTACCGTGGGCACCACCGCGCGATGTTTTTCAGAAACATATCCTACATTGCCACTGCATGATTCCTGACCTCCCCATGTTGACCATCCAATGGTCCTTTTCTCCATCCTACGTTGCCACTCACTGCCTATCCTAATTCAGGCCCTCCTATTCACACCACCCAGTGATGTTTTTCTCACTCCTACAAGAGAATGGCCTGTTAAAAACCCTTACAATGCACACCACCCGGCGATGTTTTTCAGAAACCTATCCTACATTGCCAATGCAGGTTTCCTGACCTCCCCATGCTGACCACCCCGTTGTGCTTTTCTCCATTATACATTGCCACTACCTGCCTATCCTGATTCAGGCCCTCCAATTCACACCACCCCGTTATATTTTTCTCACTCCTACTAGTGAATGGCCTGTTAGGAACCCTTACAATGCGCACCACCCCGCAATGTTTTTCAGAAACCTATCCTACATTGCCAATGCATGTTTCCTGACCTCCCCTTGCTGACCACCCCTTGGTGCTTTTCTCCATCCTACATTGCCACTCCCAGCCTATCATAATTCAGAACATCTGATACACACCATCCCGTGATGTTTTTCTCACTCCTCCTAGTGAATGATCTGTTAGAAACCCTTAAAATACGCACCACCCCGTGATGTTTTTCAGAAAACTATCCTACATTGCCACTGCATGTTTCCTGTCCTCCCCATGATAACCACCCCGTGGTGCTTTTCTCCATTCTACATTGCCACTCAATGCCTATCCTAAATCAGACGCTCCGATTCACACCACCTCGTGATGTTTTTCTGACTCCAAAAGAGGAATGACCTGTTAGAAACCCTTACAATGCGCACCACAGGGCTTTTTTTTTTTTTTTTCAGAAACCTATCCTACATTGCCAATGCATGTTTCCTGACCTCCCCATGCTGACCACCGCGTGGTGCTTTTCTCCATTATACATTGCCACTACCTGCCTATCCTGAATCAGGCCCTCCAATTCACACCACCCCGTTATGTTTTTCTCACTCCTACTAGTGAATGGCTTGTTAGAAATCCTTACAATGGACACCACCCCGCGATGTTTTTCAGAAACCTATCTTAAATTGCCACTGCATGTTTCCTGACCTCCCCATGTTGACCACCCCGTGGTGCTTTTCTCCATACTTCATTGCCACTCACTGCCTATCCTAATTCAGGCCCACTGATTCATACAACCACGTGATATTTTTCTCACTCCTACTAGTGAATGACCAGCTACAAATTCTTACAATGGGCACCACCCTGTGATGTTTTTCAGAAACCTATCCTACATTGCCACTGCATGTTTCCTGACCTCCCCATGTTGAAAATCCCGTGGTGCTTTTCTCCATCCTACATTGCCACTCACTGTCTATATTGATTCAGGCCCTCCAATTCACAACACAACATGATGTATTTCTCACTCCTACTAGTGAATGGCCTGTTCGAATCCCTTACAATGCGCACTACCCCGGGATGTTTTTCAGAAACCTATCCTACATTGCCACTGCATGTTTCCTGACCTGCCCATCCTGACCACCCCATGGTGCTTTTCTCTCTCCTACATTGCCACCCACGGCCTATCCTGACTCAGGCCCTGCGATTCACAACTCCCCATGATGTTTTTCTCATTCCTACTAGGGAAAGGCATGCTACAAACCCTTACCATGCGCACCACCCCGCGATGTTTTTCAGAAACATATCCAACATTGCCACTGCATGATTCCTGACCTCCCCATGCTGACCACCCCATGGTGCTTTTCTCCATCCTACGTTGCAACTCACTGCCTAGCCTAATTCAGACCCTCCGATTCACACCACCCTGTGATGTTATTTTCACTCCTACTTGTGAATGGCTTGTTAGAAAGCCTTACAATGTGCACCACCCCGTGCTGTTTTTCAGAAACTTATCCTGCATTGCCATTACATGTTTCCTGACCTCCCCATGTTGACCACCCCTGGTGCTTTTCTCCATTCTTCATTGCCACCCACTGCCTATCCTAATTCAGCACCTCCGATTCACACCACCTCGTGATGTTTTTCTCTCTCCTACTAGTGAATGGCCTTCTACAAACCCTTACAATGCGAACAACCCTGCGATGTTTTTCAGAAACCTATCCTACATTGCCAATGCATGTTTTCTGACCTCCCCATCTGACCACCCCTTGATCCTTTTCTCCATCCTACATTGCCACTCACTGCCTATCCTGATTCAGGCCCTCCGATTCACACCACCCTGTGATGTTTTTCTCACTTCTACTAGTGAATGGCCTGTTAGAAACACTTACAATGCGCACCACCCCGCGATGTTTTTCAGAAACCTATCCTACATTGCCACTGCATGTTTCCTGACCTCCCCATCCTGAGCACCCCTTGGTGCCTTTCTCCATCCTACATTGCCACTCACTGCCTATTCTGATTCAGGCCCTCCGATTCACACCAGCCCATTATATTTTTCTCACTCCTACTAGGGAATGCCCTGTTAGAAACCCTTACAATGCAACCCACCCCGCGATGTTTTTCAGAAACCTATCCTACATTGCCATTGCATGTTTCCTGACTTCCCCATTTTCAAGAACCCGTGGTGCTTTTCTCCATCCTACATTGCCACTCATTGTCTAACTTGATTCAGGCCCTCCGATTCACAATACACAATGATGTATTTCTCACTCCTACTAGTTAATGGCCTGTTACATACTCTTACAATGCGTCCAACCCCGCGACGTTTTTCAGAAACCGATCCTGCATTGCCACTGCATGTTTTCTGACCTTCCCATCCTGACCACCCCGTGGTGCTTTTCTCCCTACTACATTGCCACCCACGGCCTATCCTGACTCAGGCCCTGTGATTCACAACTCCCCGTGATGTTTTTCTCACTCCTACTAGGGAAAGGCATGCTACAAACCCTTACCGTGGGCACCACCGCGCGATGTTTTTCAGAAACATATCCTACATTGCCACTGCATGATTCCTGACCTCCCCATGTTGACCATCCAATGGTCCTTTTCTCCATCCTACGTTGCCACTCACTGCCTATCCTAATTCAGGCCCTCCTATTCACACCACCCAGTGATGTTTTTCTCACTCCTACAAGAGAATGGCCTGTTAAAAACCCTTACAATGCACACCACCCGGCGATGTTTTTCAGAAACCTATCCTACATTGCCAATGCAGGTTTCCTGACCTCCCCATGCTGACCACCCCGTTGTGCTTTTCTCCATTATACATTGCCACTACCTGCCTATCCTGATTCAGGCCCTCCAATTCACACCACCCCGTTATATTTTTCTCACTCCTACTAGTGAATGGCCTGTTAGGAACCCTTACAATGCGCACCACCCCGCAATGTTTTTCAGAAACCTATCCTACATTGCCAATGCATGTTTCCTGACCTCCCCTTGCTGACCACCCCTTGGTGCTTTTCTCCATCCTACATTGCCACTCACAGCCTATCATAATTCAGAACATCTGATACACACCATCCCGTGATGTTTTTCTCACTCCTCCTAGTGAATGATCTGTTAGAAACCCTTAAAATACGCACCACCCCGTGATGTTTTTCAGAAAACTATCCTACATTGCCACTGCATGTTTCCTGTCCTCCCCATGATAACCACCCCGTGGTGCTTTTCTCCATTCTACATTGCCACTCAATGCCTATCCTAAATCAGACGCTCCGATTCACACCACCTCGTGATGTTTTTCTGACTCCAAAAGAGGAATGACCTGTTAGAAACCCTTACAATGCGCACCACAGGGCTTTTTTTTTTTTTTCAGAAACCTATCCTACATTGCCAATGCATGTTTCCTGACCTCCCCATGCTGACCACCGCGTGGTGCTTTTCTCCATTATACATTGCCACTACCTGCCTATCCTGAATCAGGCCCTCCAATTCACACCACCCCGTTATGTTTTTCTCACTCCTACTAGTGAATGGCTTGTTAGAAATCCTTACAATGGACACCACCCCGCGATGTTTTTCAGAAACCTATCTTAAATTGCCACTGCATGTTTCCTGACCTCCCCATGTTGACCACCCCGTGGTGCTTTTCTCCATACTTCATTGCCACTCACTGCCTATCCTAATTCAGGCCCACTGATTCATACAACCACGTGATATTTTTCTCACTCCTACTAGTGAATGACCAGCTACAAATTCTTACAATGGGCACCACCCTGTGATGTTTTTCAGAAACCTATCCTACATTGCCACTGCATGTTTCCTGACCTCCCCATGTTGAAAATCCCGTGGTGCTTTTCTCCATCCTACATTGCCACTCACTGTCTATATTGATTCAGGCCCTCCAATTCACAACACAACATGATGTATTTCTCACTCCTACTAGTGAATGGCCTGTTCGAATCCCTTACAATGCGCACTACCCCGGGATGTTTTTCAGAAACCTATCCTACATTGCCACTGCATGTTTCCTGACCTGCCCATCCTGACCACCCCATGGTGCTTTTCTCTCTCCTACATTGCCACCCACGGCCTATCCTGACTCAGGCCCTGCGATTCACAACTCCCCATGATGTTTTTCTCATTCCTACTAGGGAAAGGCATGCTACAAACCCTTACCATGCGCACCACCCCGCGATGTTTTTCAGAAACATATCCAACATTGCCACTGCATGATTCCTGACCTCCCCATGCTGACCACCCCATGGTGCTTTTCTCCATCCTACGTTGCAACTCACTGCCTAGCCTAATTCAGACCCTCCGATTCACACCACCCTGTGATGTTATTTTCACTCCTACTTGTGAATGGCTTGTTAGAAAGCCTTACAATGTGCACCACCCCGTGCTGTTTTTCAGAAACTTATCCTGCATTGCCATTACATGTTTCCTGACCTCCCCATGTTGACCACCCCTGGTGCTTTTCTCCATTCTTCATTGCCACCCACTGCCTATCCTAATTCAGCACCTCCGATTCACACCACCTCGTGATGTTTTTCTCTCTCCTACTAGTGAATGGCCTTCTACAAACCCTTACAATGCGAACAACCCCGCGATGGTTTTCAGAAACCTATCGTACATTGCCAATGCATGTTTCCTGACCTCCCCATGCTCACCAACCCGTGGTGCTTTTCTCCATCCTACAATGACACTCACTGTCTAACTTGATTAAAGCCCTCCAATTCACACCACACCATGATGTATTTCTCACTCCTACTACTAAATGGTCTGTTAGAAACCCTTACCATGCGCACTACGCCGCGATGTTTTTCAGAAACCTATCCTACATTTCCACTGCATGTTTCCTGACCTCACCATGCTGTTCACCCCGTGGTCCTTCTATCCATCTTACATTGCCACTCCCTGCCTATCCTGATTCAGGCCCTCCAATTCACACCACCCCGTTATATTTTTCTCACTCCTACTAGTGAATGCCTGTTAGAAACCCTTACAATGGGCACCACCCCGCGATGTTTTTCAGAAACCTATCCTACATTGCCAATGCATGTTTCCTGACCTCCCCATGCTGACCACCCCTTGGTGATTTTCTCCATCCTATATTGCCACTCACAGCCTATACTAATTCAGGCCCTTCGATTCACACAACCCGATGATGTTTTTTTCACTCCTACTTGTGAATGGCTTGTTAGAAATCCTTACAATATGCACCACCCCCGATGTTTTTCAGAAACCTATCCTAAATTGCCACTGCATGTTTCCTGACCTCCCCATCCTGACCACCCCGTGGTGCTTTTCTCCATCCTACATTGCGACTCACGGCCTATCCTTATTCAGGCCCTCCGATTCACACAACCCCGTGATGTTTTTCTCACTCCTACTAATGAAAAGCCTTTTAGAAATTTTTACAATGAGCACCACCCTGCGATGTTTTTCGGAATCCTATCCTACATTGCCACTGCATGTTTCCTGACCTTCCCATGCTGACCACCCCGTGGTGCTTTTCTCCATCCGATATTGCCACTCACTGTCTATCTTGATTCAGGCCCTTCGATTTACACCACACCATGATGTATTTCTCACTTCTACTATTGAATGGCCTGTTACAAACCCTTACAATGCGCCCCACCCCGCGATGATTTTTAGAAACCCATCCTACTTTGCCACTGCATGTTCTGACCTCCACATCCTGACCACCCCTTGGTCCTTTTCTCCATAATACATTGCCACTCACTGCCTATCCTGATTCAGGCCCTCCGATTCACACCACCCTGTGATGTTTTTCTCACTTCTACTCGTGAATGGCCTGTTAGAAACCCTTACAATGCGCACCACCCGGAGATGTTTTTCAGAAACCTATCCTACATTGCCAATGCATGTTTCTTGACCTCCCCATGCTGACCACCCCTTGGTCCTTTTCTCCATAATACATTGCCACTCACTGCCTATCCTGATTCAGGGCCTCCAATTCACACCACCCCGTTATATTTTTCTCACTCCTTCTAGTTTATGGCCTGTTAGAAACACTTACAATGCGCACCACCCCGCGATGTTTTTCAGAAACCTATCCTACATTGCCACTGCATTTTGTCTTTCCTCCCCATGATGACCATCCCGTGGTGCTTTTCTGCATCCTACATTGCCACTCACAGCCTATCCTTATTCAGGCCCTTTGATTCACACCACCCCGTGATGTATTTTTCACTCCTATTTGTGAATGGCTTGTTAGAAATCCTTACAATGGGCACCACCCCGCGATGTTTTTCAGAAACCTATCCTACATTGCCACTGCATGTTTCCTGACCTCCCCATATTGACCACCCCGTGCTGCTTTTCTCCATTCTTCATTGCAACTCACTGCCTATCCTAATTCAACCCCTCCGATTCACACCACCCCGTGATGTTTTTCTCAATCCTACTAGTGAAAGGCCTTTTAGAAACCCTTACAATGAGCACCACCCCGCAATGTTTTTCAGAAACCTATCCTACATTGCCACTGCATGTTTCCTGACCGCCCCATTCTGAGCACCCTGTGGTGCCCTTCTCCATCCTACATTGCCACTCACTGCCTATCCTGATTCAGGCCCTCCGATTCACACCACCCCGTGATGTTTTTCTCACTCCTACTAGGGAATGCCCTGTTAGAAACCCTTACAATGCGCCCAACGCCGCGATGCTTTTCAGAAACCTATCCTACATTGCCACTGCATGTTTCCTGACCTCCTATGCTGACCACACCGTGGTGCTTTTCTCCATTTTACGTTGCAACTCAGTGCCTAACCTAATTCAGACCCTCCGATTCACACCACACCGTGATGTTTTTCTCACTCCTACCAATGAAGGGCCTGTTAGAAAGCCTTACAATGCGCACCACCCGGTGATGTTTTTCAGAAAACTATCCGACATTGCCACTGCATGTTTCCTGACCTCACCATCCTGACCACCCCGTGGTGCTTTTCTCCATCCTACATTGCCACTCACTGCCTATCCTGATTCAGGCCCTCGGATTCACACCTCCCTGTTATATTTTTCTCACTGCTACTAGTGAATGGCCTGTTAGAAACTTTTACCATGCGCACCACCCTGCGAAGTTTTTCAGAAACCTATCCTACATTGCCACTGCATGTTTCCTGACCTCCCCATGATGACCACCCCGATGTGCTTTTCTCCATCCTACATTGCCACTCACTGCCATTCCTAATTCAAGCCCTGAGATTCACACCTCCCCGTGATGTTTTTCGCACTCCTACTAGTGAATGGCCTGTTAGAAACCCTTACCATGTGCACCACCACGTGATGTTTTTCAGAAAACTATCCTACATTGCCACTGTATGTTTCATATTCTACTATTGCTGACTACCCTGTGGTGCTTTTCTCCATCCTACATTGCCACTCACTGCCTATGGTGATTCAGGCCCTCCGTTTCACACCACAGTGTTATATTTTTCTCACTCCTACTAGTGAATGGCCTGTTAGAAATCTTACCATGCGCACCACCTCGTGATGTTTTTCTGAAACTTATCCTACATTGCCACTGCATGTTTGCAGACCTCCGCATTCTGACCACACCGTGGTGCTTTTTTCCATCCTACATTGCCACTCACAGCTTATACTAATTCAGGCCCTCCGATTCACACCACCATGTTATGTTTTTTTCACTCCTACTTGTGGGTGGCTTGTTAGAAAATCTTACAATGCGCACCACCTCGTGATGTTTTTCAGAAACCTGTCCTACATTGCCACTGCATGTTTCCTGACTTCCCCATGTTGACCACCCCTTGGTGCTTTTCTCCATTCTTCATTGCCACTCACTGCCTATCCTAATTCAGGCACTCTGATTCACACCACCCGGTGATGTTTTTCTCAATCTTACTAGTGAATGGCCTGTTAGAAACGCTTACAATGTGCCCCACCCCGCGATGTTTTTCAGAAACCTGTCCTACATTGCCACTGCATGTTTCCTGACCTCCCCCTGTTGACCACCACGTGGTGCTTTTCTCCATTCTTCATTGCCATTCACTGCCTATCCTAATTCAAGCACTCTGATTCACACCACCCCGTGATGTTTTCCTCAATCTTACTAGTGAATGGCCTGTTAGAAACCCTTACAATGCGCCCCACCCCGCGATGTTTTGCAGAAACCTATCCTACATGGCCACTGCATGTTTCCAGACATCCCCATCCTGAATACCCTGTGGTGCTTTTCTCCATCCTACATGGCCACTCACTGCCTATCCTGATTCGGGCCCTCCAATCACACAACCCCGTGATGTTTTTCTCACTTCTACAAGTGAATGCCCTGTTAGAAACCCTTACATTGCGCACCAACCCGCGATGTTTTTCAGAAACCTATCCTACATTGCCACTGCATGTTTCCTGACCTCACCATGCTGTCCACCCCGTGGTCCTTTTCTCCATCCTACATTGCCACTCACTGCCTATCATAATTCAGGCCCTCCGATTCACACCAACCCATGATATTTTTCTCACTCCTACCTGTGAACCGGCTGTCAGAAACCATTACAATGAGCACCACCCGAGGATGTTTTTTAAAAACCTATCCTACATTGCCAATGCATGTTTCCTGACCTCCCCATGCTGACCACCCTTTGGTGCTTTTCTCCATCCTACATTGCCACTCACTGCCTATCATAATTCAGAACATCTGATTCACACCATCCCGTGATGTTTTTCTCACTCCTCCTTGTGAATGGTCTGTTAGAAACACTTAAAATACGCACCAAACCGTGATGTTTTTCAGAAAACTATCCTTCATTGCCACTGCATGTTTCCTCACCTCCCCATGCTGACCACCCTGTGGTGCTTTTCTCCATCCTACATTGCCACTCACTGCCTATCCTAATTCAGAACATCTAATTCACACCACCCCGTGATGTTTTTCTCACTCCTACTAGTGAATGGCCTGTTAGAAACCCATACAATTCTCACCATCCGCGAAGTTTTTCACAAACCTATCCTACATTGCCACTGCCTGAGTCCTGACCTCCCCATGATGACTATCCCATGGTGCTTTTCTCCATCCTACATTGCCACTAACTGCCTATCCTAATTCAGGTGCTCTGATTCACACCACCGCGTGATGTAGTTCTCACTCCTACTAGTGAATGGCCTGTTAGAAAACCTTACAATGCGCACCACCCAGTGATGCTTATCAGAAACCTATTCTACATTGCCTCTGCATGTTTCCTTACCTCCCCATGCTGACAAACGCGTGGTGCTTTTCTCCATCCAACATTGCCACTCACAGCCTATCCTAATTCAGACCCTCCGATTCACACCACCCTGTGATGTTATTTTCACTCCTACTTGTGAATGGCTTGTTAGAAAGCCTTACAATGTGCACCACCCCGTGCTGTTTTTCAGAAACCTATCCTGCATTGCCATTACATGTTTCCTGACCTCCCCATGTTTACCACCCCTGGTGCTTTTCTCCATTCTTCATTGCCACCCACTGCCTATCCTAATTCAGCACCTCCGATTCACACCACCACGTGATGTTTTTCTCTCTCCTACTAGTGAATGGCCTTCTACAAACCCTTACAGTGCAAACAACCCGGCGATGGTTTTCAGAAACTTATCGTACATTGCCAATGCATGTTTCCTGACCTCCCCATGCTCACCAACCCGTGGTACTTTTCTCCATCCTACAATGACACTCACTGTCTAACTTGATTAAAGCCCTCCAATTCACACCACACCATGATGTATTTCTCACTCCTACTAGTAAATGGTCTGTTAGAAACCCTTACCGTGCGCACTATGCCGAGATGTTTTTCAGAAACCTATCCTACATTGCCACTGCATGTTTCCTGACCTCACCATGCTGTCCACCCCGTGGTCCTTCTCTCCATCTTACATTGCCACTCACTGCCTATCATAATTCAGGCCCTCCGATTCACACCACCCCGTGATGTTTTTCTCACTCCTACCTGTGAATTGGCTGTCAGAAACCCTTACAATGAGGACCACCCGAGGATGTTTTTTAAAAAATTATCCTACATTGCCAATGCATGTTTCCTAACCTCCCCATGCTGACGACCATGTGGTGCTTTTCTCCATCCTACATTGCCACTTACTGCCTATCATAATTCAGAACATCTGATTCACACCATCCCATGATGTTTTTCTCACTCCTCCTAGTGAATGGTCTGTTAGAAACCCTTAAAATACGCACCACCCCGTGATGTTTTTCAGAAAACTATCCTACATTGCCACTGCATATTTCCTGTCCTCCCCATGATAACCACCCCGTGGTGCTTTTCTCCATTCTACATTGCCACTCAATGCCTATCCTAAGTCAGGCGTTCCGATTCACACCACCCCGTGATGTTTTTCTGACTCCTAAAGATGAATGACCTTTTAGAAACCCTTACAATGCGCACCACAGGGCTTTTTTTTTTTTCAGAAACCTATCCTACATTGCCACTGCATGTTTCGTGACCTCCCCATGCTTACCACCCCGTGGTGCTTTTCTCCATCCTACATTGCCACTCACTGCCTATCCTAATTCAGAACATCTGATTCACACCCTCCCGTGATGTTTTTCTCACTCCTACTAGTGAATGGCCTGTTAGAAACCCATACAATTCTCACCACCCGCGATGATTTTCATAAACGTATCCTACGTTGCCACTGCCTGAGTCCTGACCTCTTCATAATGACCATCCCGTGGTGCTTTTCTCCATCCTACATAGCGACTCACTGCCTATCCTGATTCAGGCCCTCCGATTCACACCACGCCGTGATATTTTTCTCACTCCTACTAGTGAATGGAATGTTAGAAACCCTTACAGTGCGCACCACCCGGCGATGTTTTTCATAAACCTATCCTACATTGCCAATGCATGGGTCCTGATCTCCGCATGCTGAGCACCTCTTGGTGCATTTCTCCATCCTAAATTGCCACTCACTGTCTATCCTAATTCAGAACATCTGGTTCAAACCACCCCGTGATGTTTTTCTCACTCCTACTAGTGAATGGCCTGTTAGAAAACCCTTACAATGCGCACAATCCCGTGATGTTTTTCAGAAAACTATCCTACATTGCCACTGCATGTTTCCTGACCTCCCCCTGTTGACCACCACGTGGTGCTTTTCTCCATTCTTCATTGCCATTCACTGCCTATCCTAATTCAAGCACTCTGATTCACACCACCCCGTGATGTTTTCCTCAACCTTACTAGTGAATGGCCTTTTAGAACCCCTTACAATGCGCCCCACCCCGCGATGTTTTGCAGAAACCTATCCTACATGGCCACTGCATGTTTCCAGACATCCCCATCCTGAATACCCTGTGGTGCTTTTCTCCATCCTACATGGCCACTCACTGTCTATCCTGATTCGGGCCCTCCAATCACACAACCCCGTGATGTTTTTCTCACTTCTACAAGTGAATGCCCTGTTAGAAACCCTTACATTGCGCACCACCCCGCGATGTTTTTCAGAAACCTATCCTACATTGCCACTGCATGTTTCCTGACCTCACCATGCTGTCCACCCCGTGGTCCTTTTCTCCATCCTACATTGCCACTCACTGCCTATCATAATTCAGGCCCTCCGATTCACACCAACCCATGATATTTTTCTCACTCCTACCTGTGAACCGGCTGTCAGAAACCATTACAATGAGCACCACCCGAGGATGTTTTTTAAAAACCTATCCTACATTGCCAATGCATGTTTCCTGACCTCCCCATGCTGACCACCCTTTGGTGCTTTTCTCCATCCTACATTGCCACTCACTGCCTATCATAATTCAGAACATCTGATTCACACCATCCCGTGATGTTTTTCTCACTCCTCCTTGTGAATGGTCTGTTAGAAACCCTTAAAATACGCACCAAACCGTGATGTTTTTCAGAAAACTATCCTTCATTGCCACTGCATGTTTCCTCACCTCCCCATGCTGACCACCCTGTGGTGCTTTTCTCCATCCTACATTGCCACTCACTGCCTATCCTAATTCAGAACATCTAATTCACACCACCCCGTGATGTTTTTCTCACTCCTACTAGTGAATGGCCTGTTAGAAACCCATACAATTCTCACCATCCGCGAAGTTTTTCACAAACCTATCCCACATTGCCACTGCCTGAGTCCTGACCTCCCCATGATGACTATCCCATGGTGCTTTTCTCCATCCTACATTGCCACTAACTGCCTATCCTAATTCAGGTGCTCCGATTCACACCACCGCGTGATGTAGTTCTCACTCCTACTAGTGAATGGCCTGTTAGAAAACCTTACAATGCGCACCACCCAGTGATGCTTATCAGAAACCTATTCTACATTGCCTCTGCATGTTTCCTTACCTCCCCATGCTGACAAACGCGTGGTGCTTTTCTCCATCCAACATTGCCACTCACAGCCTATCCTAATTCAGACCCTCCGATTCACACCACCCTGTGATGTTATTTTCACTCCTACTTGTGAATGGCTTGTTAGAAAGCCTTACAATGTGCACCACCCCGTGCTGTTTTTCAGAAACCTATCCTGCATTGCCATTACATGTTTCCTGACCTCCCCATGTTTACCACCCCTGGTGCTTTTCTCCATTCTTCATTGCCACCCACTGCCTATCCTAATTCAGCACCTCCGATTCACACCACCACGTGATGTTTTTCTCTCTCCTACTAGTGAATGGCCTTCTACAAACCCTTACAGTGCGAACAACCCGGCGATGGTTTTCAGAAACTTATCGTACATTGCCAATGCATGTTTCCTGACCTCCCCATGCTCACCAACCCGTGGTGCTTTTCTCCATCCTACATTGCCACTCACTGCCTATCCTAATTCAGGCCCTCAGATTCACAACACCCCGTGATGTTTTTCTCACTCCAACAAGTGAATGGCCTGTTAGAAACCCTTACAATGCGCACCACCCCACTTTTTTTTTCAGAAACATATCCTATTACCACTGCATGTTTCCTGACCTCCCCATATTGACAACCCTGTGGTGCTTTTCTCCATCCTACATTGCCACTCACTGCCTATCCTAATTCAGGCCCTCGGATTCACAACACCCCGTGATGATTTTCTCAGTCCTACTAGTGAATGGCCTGCTACAAACACTTACAATGCGCACAACCCCGCGATGTTCTTCAGAAACCTATCCTACATTGCATTTGCTTGTTTCCTGACATCCCCATGCTCACCAACCCGTTGTGCTTTTCTCCATCCTACATTGCCACTCACTGCCTATCCTAATTCAGGCCCTCCAATTCACACCATTCCGTGATGTTTCTTTCACTTCTACTTGGGAATGGCTTTGTAGAAAGCCTTACAATGCGCACCACCCATGAGGTTTTTCAGAAACCTATCCTATATTGCCATTGCATGTTTCCTGACCTCCCATGCTGACCACCCTGTGGTGCTTTTCTTCATCCTACATTGCCACTCAAAGCCTATACTAATTCAGCCCCTCCGATTCACACCACCCCGTGATGTTTTTCTCACTCCTACTAGTGAATGGCCTGTTAGAAAGCCTTACAATTCGCAACTCCAGGCGATATTTTTCAGAAACATATCCTACTTTGCCAATCATATTTCCTGACCTCCCCATGCTGACCACACCGTGGTGCTTTTCTCCATCCTATATTGCACTCACTGCCTATCATAATTCAGAACATCTGATTCACACGACCCCGTGATGCTTTTCTCACTTCTACTAGTGAAAGACCTTTTAGAAAACCTTACAATGCGCCCCACCCTGCAATGTTTTTCAGAAACCTATCCTACATTGCCAATGCATGTTTTCTGACCTCCCCATCTTACCACCCCTTGATCCTTTTCTCCATTCTACATTGCCACTCACTGCCTATCCTGATTCAGGCCCTCCGATTCACACCACCCTGTGATGTTTTTCTCACTTCTACTAGTGAATGGCCTGTTAGAAACACTTACAATGCGCACCACCCCGCGATGTTTTTCAGAAACCTATCCTACATTGCCACTGCATGTTTCCTGACCTCCCCATCCTGAGCACAACTTGGTGCCTTTCTCCATCCTACATTGCCACTCACTGCCTATCCTGATTCAGGCCATCCGATTCACACCAGCCCATTATATTTTTCTCACTCCTACTAGGGAATGCCCTGTTAGAAACCTTTACAATGCACCCCACCACGCGATGTTATTCAGAAACCTATCCTACATTGCCATTGCATGTTTCCTGACTTCCCCATTTTCAAGAACCCGTGGTGCTTTTCTCCATCCTACATTGCCACTCATTGTCTAACTTGATTCAGGCCCTCCGATTCACAATACACAATGATGTATTTCTCACTCCTACTAGTTAATGGCCTGTTACATACCCTTACAATGCGTCCAACCCCGCGAAGTTTTTCAGAAACCGATCCTGCATTGCCAATGCATGTTTTCTGACCTTCCCTTCCTCACCACCCCGTGGTGCTTTTCTCCCTACTACATTGCCACCCACGGCCTATCCTGACTCAGGCCCTGTGATTCACAACTCCCCGTGATGTTTTTCTCACTCCTACTAGGGAAAGGCATGCTACAAACCCTTACCATGTGCACCACCGCGCGATGTTTTTCAGAAACATATCCTACATTGCCACTGCATGATTCCTGACCTCCCCATGTTGACCACCCCATGGTGCTATTCTCCATCCTACGTTGCCACTCACTGCCTATCCTAATTCAGGCCCTCCTATTTACACCACCCCGTGATGTTTTTCTCACTCCTACTAGTGAATGGCCTGTTTGAGAGCCTTAGAATGCACACCACTCGGCGATGTTTTTCAGAAACCTATCCTACATTGCCAATGCATGTTTCCTGACCTCCGCATGCTGACCACCCCTTGTTGCATTTCTCCTCCCTACATTGCCACTCACTGTCTATCCTAATACAGAACATCTGATTCAAACCACCCCGTGATGTTTTTCTCACTCCTACTAGTGAATGGCTTGTTAGAAAAACCTTACAATGCGCACCACCCCGTGATGTATTTCAGAAAACTATCCTACATTGCCACTGCATGTTTCCTGACCTCCCCATGCTGACCACCCTGTGGTGCTTTTCTCCATCCTAAATTGCCACTCACTGCCTATACTAATTCAGGCCCTCCGATTCACAACACCCCGTGATGTTTTTCTCACTCCTACAAGTGAATGGCCTGTTAGAAACCCTTACAATGTGCACAACCCCACTTTTTTTTTTCAGCAACCTATCCTACATTACCACTGTATGTTTCCTGACCTCCCCATGTTGACCACCTTGTGGTGCTTTTCTCCATTCTTCATTGCCACGCACTGCCTATCCTAATTCAGGCCGTCCGATTCACACCACCCCGTGATGTGTTTTTCACTTCTACTTGGGAATGGCTTGTTAGAAAGCCTTACAATGCGCACCACCCCCCGATGTGTTTCAGAAACCTATCCTACATTGCCATTGCATGTTTTGTGACCTCCCCATGCTGACCACACTGTGGTGCTTCTCTCCATCCTACATTGCCACTCACAGCCTATCCTAATTCAGGCCCTCCGATTCACAACACCCCGTGATGTTTTTCTCACTCCTACAAGTGAATGGCCTGTTAGAAACCCTTACAATGTGCACAACCCCACTTTTTTTTTTCAGCAACCTATCCTACATTACCACTGCATGTTTCCTGACCTCCCCCTGTTGACCACCTTGTGATGCTTTTCTCCATTCTTCATTGCCACGCACTGCCTATCCTAATTCATGCCGTCCGATTCACACCACCCCGTGATGTGTTTTTCACTTCTACTTGGGAATGGCTTGTTAGAAAGCCTTACAATGCGCACCACCCCGCGATGTATTTCAGAAACCTATCCTACATTGCCATTGCATGTTTCCTAACCTCCCCATGCTGACCACATTGTGGTGCTTCTCTCCATCCTACATTGCCACTCACAGCCTATCCTAATTCAGGCCCTCCGATTCACACCACCTTCTGATGTTTTTTCACTCCTACTTGTGAATGGCTTGTTAGAAAGCCTTACAATGCGCACCACACCGCAATGTTTTTAAGAAACCTATCCTAAATTGCCGTTACATGTTTCCTGACCTCCCCATGTTGACCACCCCGTGGTGCTTTTCTCCATTATTCATTGACATTCACTGCCTATCCTAATTCAGCCCCTCCGATTCACACCACCCCTTGATGTTTTTCTCACTCCTACAAGTGAATGGCCTGTTAGAAACCCTTACAATGCGCACCACCCCACTTTTTTTTTCAGAAACCTATCCTACATTGCCACTGCATGTTTCCTCACCTCCCAATGCTGACCACCCTGTGGTGCTTTTCTCCATCCTACATTGCCACTCAATGCTTAGCCTAATTCAGGCCCTCCAATTCACACCACCCAGTGATGTTTTTCTCACTCCTACAAGAGAATGGCCTGTTAAAAACCCTTACAATGCACACCACCCGGCGATGTTTTTCAGAAACCTATCCTACATTGCCAATGCAGGTTTCCTGACTTCCCCATGCTGACCACCCCGTGGTGCTTTTCTCCGTTATACATTGCCACTACCTGCCTATCCTGATTCAGGCCCTCCAATTCACACCACCCCGTTATATTTTTCTCACTCCTACTAGTGAATGGCCTGTTAGAAACCCTTACAATGCGCACCACCCCGCAATGTTTTTCAGAAACCTATCCTACATTGCCAATGCATGTTTCCTGACCTCCCCTTGCTGACCACCCCTTGGTGCTTTTCTCCATCCTACATTGCCACTCACAGGCTATACTAATTCAGGCCCTTCGATTCACACCACCCAGTGATGTCTTTTTCACTCCTACTTGTGAATGGCTTGTTAGAAATCCTTACAATGGGCACCACCCCGCGATGTTTTTCAGAAACCTATCCTAAATTGCAACTGCATGTTTCCTGACCTCCCCATGTTGACCACCCCGTGGTGCTTTTCTCCATACTTCATTGCCACTCACTGCCTATCCTAATTCAGGCCCTCTGATTCAAACTACCACGTGATGTTTTTCTCACTCCTACTAGTGAATGACCAGCTACAAATCCTTACAATGCGCACCACCCCGTGATGTTTTTCAGAAACCTATCCTACATTTCCACTGCATGTTTCCTGACCTCCAAATGTTGACCACCCCGTGGTGCTTTTCTCCATCCTACATTGCCACTCACTGTGTATCTTGATTCAGGCCCTCCAATTCACACCAAAACATGATGTATTTCTCACTCCTACTAGTGAATGGCCTGTTAGAAACGCTTACTATGCGCACTACCCCGGGATGTTTTTCAGAAACCTATCCTACTTTGCCGCTGCATGTTTCCTGACCTCCCCATCGTGACCACCCCGTGGTGCTTTTCTCCCTCCTACATTGCCACCCACGGCCTATCCTGACTCAGGCCCTGCGATTCAAAACTCCCCATGATGTTTTTCTAACTCCTACTAGGGAAAGGCATGCTACAAACCCTTACCATGCGCACCACCCCGCGATGTTTTTCAGAAACATATCCTACGTTGCCACTGCATGATTCCTGACCTCCCCATGCTGACCACCCCATGGTGCTTTTCTCCATTCTACATTGCCACTCAATGCCTATCCTAAATCAGGCACTCCGATTCACACCTCCCCGTGATGTTTTTCTGACTCCTAAAGATGAATGACCTGTTAGAAACCCTTACAATGCGCACCACAGGGCTTTGTTTTTTTTTTCAGAAACCTATCCTACATTGCCACTGCATGTTTCGGGACCTCCCCATGCTTACCACCCCGTGGTGCTTTTCTCCATCCTACATTGCCACTCACTGCCTATCCTAATTCAGAACATCTGATTCACACCATCCCGTGATGTTTTTCTCACTCCTCCTAGTGAATGATCTGTTAGAAACCCTTAAAATGTGCACCACCCCGTGATGTTTTTCAGAAAACTATCCTTCCTTGCCACTGCATGTTTCCTGTCCTCCCCATGATAACCACCCCGTGGTGCTTTTCTCCATCCTACATTGCCACTCAATGCCTATCTAAAATTAGGTGCTCTGATTCACACCACCCCGTGATGTTTTTCTGACTCCTACAGATGAATGGCCTGTTAGAAACCCTTACAATGCGCACCACCCAGTTTTTTTTTTTTTCATTAACCTATCCTACATTGCCACTGCATGTTTCGTGACCTCCCCATGCTGACCACCCTGTGGTGCTTTTCTCCATCCTACATTGCCACTCACTGCCTATCCTAATTCAGAACATCTGATTCACACCACCCCGTGATGTTTTTCTCACTCCTACTAGTGAATGGCCTGTTAGAAACCCATACAATTCTCACCATCCGCGAAGTTTTTCAGAAACCTATCCTACATTGCCACTGCCTGAGTCCTGACCTCCCCATGATGTCTATCCCATGGTGCTTTTCTCCATCCTACATTGCCACTCACTGCCTATCCTAATTTAGGTCCTCCGATTCACACCACCGCGTGATGTTGTTCTCACTCCTACTAGTGAATGGCCTGTTAGAAACCCTTACAATGCGCACCACCTTGTGATGCTTATCAGAAACCTATTCTACATTGCCTCTGCATGTTTCCTTACCTCCCCATGCTGACAAACGCGTGGTGCTTTTCTCCATCCTACATTGCCACTCACAGCCTATCCTAATTCAGACCCTCCGATTCACACCACCCTGTGATGTTATTTTCACTCCTACTTGTGAATGGCTTGTTAGAAAGCCTTACAATGTGCACCACCCCGTGCTGTTTTTCAGAAACCTATCCTGCATTGCCATTACATGTTTCCTGACCTCCCCATGTTGACCACCCCTGGTGCTTTTCTCCATTCTTCATTGCCACCCACTGCCTATCCTAATTCAGCACCTCCGATTCACACCACCACGTGATGTTTTTCTCTCTCCTACTAGTGAATGGCCTTCTACAAACCCTTACAATGCGAACAACCCCGCGATGGTTTTCAGAAACCTATCGTACATTGCCAATGCATGTTTCCTGACCTCCCCATGCTCACCAACCCGTGGTGCTTTTCTCCATCCTACAATGACACTCACTGTCTAACTTGATTAAAGCCCTCCAATTCACACCACACCATGATGTATTTCTCACTCCTACTAGTGAATGGCCTGTTAGAAACCCTTACAATGCGCACCACCCAGTTTTTTTTTTTTTTCATTAACCTATCCTACATTGCCACTGCATGTTTCGTGACCTCCCCATGCTGACCACCCTGTGGTGCTTTTCTCCATCCTACATTGCCACTCACTGCCTATCCTAATTCAGAACATCTGATTCACACCACCCCGTGATGTTTTTCTCACTCCTACTAGTGAATGGCCTGTTAGAAACCCATACAATTCTCACCATCCGCGAAGTTTTTCAGAAACCTATCCTACATTGCCACTGCCTGAGTCCTGACCTCCCCATGATGACTATCCCATGGTGCTTTTCTCCATCCTACATTGCCACTCACTGCCTATCCTAATTCAGGTCCTCCGATTCACACCACCGCGTGATGTTGTTCTCACTCCTACTAGTGAATGGCCTGTTAGAAACCCTTACAATGCGCACCACCCAGTGATGCTTATCAGAAACCTATTCTACATTGCCTCTGCATGTTTCCTTACCTCCCCATGCTGACAAACGCGTGGTGCTTTTCTCCATCCTACATTGCCACTCACAGCCTATCCTAATTCAGACCCTCCGATTCACACCACCCTGTGATGTTATTTTCACTCCTACTTGTGAATGGCTTGTTAGAAAGCCTTACAATGTGCACCACCCCATGCTGTTTTTCAGAAACCTATCCTGCATTGCCATTAAATGTTTCCTGACCTCCACATGTTGACCACCCCTGGTGCTTTTCTCCATTCTTCATTGCCACCCACTGCCTATCCTAATTCAGCACCTCCGATTCACACCACCACGTGATGTTTTTCTCTCTCCTACTAGTGAATGGCCTTCTACAAACCCTTACAATGCGATCAACCCCACGATGATTTTCAGAAACCTATCGTACATTGCCAATGCATGTTTCCTGACCTCCCCATGCTCACCAACCCGTGGTGATTTTCTCCATCCTACAATGACACTCACTGTCTAACTTGATTAAAGCCCTCCAATTCACACCACACCATGATGTATTTCTCACTCCTACTAGTGAATGGCCTGTTAGAAACCCTTACAATGCGCACTACCCCGGGATGTTTTTCAGAAACCTATCCTACATTGCCACTGCATGTTTCCTGACCTCCCCATCCTGACCACACCGTGGTGCTTTTCTCCATCCTACATTGCCACTCACTGTCTATTTTGATTCAGGCCCTCCAATTCACACCACAACATGATGTATTTCTCACTCCTACTAGTGAATGGCCTGTTAGAAACACTTACAATGCGCACCACCCCGCGATGTTTTTCAGAAACATATCCTACATTGCCACTGCATGTTTCATGACCTCCCCATGCTGACCACCCTGTCGTGCTTTTCTCCATCCTACATTGCCACTCACTGCCTATCATAATTCAGAACATCTGATTCACACCATCCCGTGATGTTTTTCTCACTCCTACTAGTGAATGATCTGTTAGAAACCCTTAAAATGCGCACCACCCCGTGATGTTTTTCAGAAAACTATCCTTCATTGCCCCTGCATGTTTCCTGTCCTCCCCATGATAACCACCCTGTGGTGCTTTTCTCCATCCTACATTGCCACTCAATGCCTATCTAAAATCAGGTGCTCTGATTCACACCACCCCGTGATGTTGTTCTGACTCCTACAGATGAATGGCCTGTTAGAAACCCTTACAATGCGCACCACCCGGTTTTTTTTTTTCAGAAACCTATCCTACATTACCACTGCATGTTTCGTGACCTCCCCATGCTGACCACCCTGTGGTGCTTTTCTCCATCCTACATTGCCACTCACTGCCTATCCTAATTCAGAACATCTGATTCACACCACCCCGTGATGTTTTTCTCACTCCTACTAGTGAATGGCCTGTTAGAAACCCATACAATTCTCACCATCCGCGAAGTTTTTCAGAAACCTATCCTACATTGCCTCTGCCTGAGTCCTGACCTCCCCATGATGACTATCCCATGGTGCTTTTCTCCATCCTACATTGCCACTCACTGCCTATCCTAATTCAGGTCCTCCGATTCACACCACCGCGTGATGTTGTTCTCACTCCTACTAGTGAATGGCCTGTTAGAAACCCTTACAATGCGCACCACCCAGTGATGCTTATCAGAAACCTATTCTACATTGCCTCTGCATGTTTCCTTACCTCCCCATGCTGACAAACGCGTGGTGCTTTTCTCCATCCTACATTGCCACTCACAGCCTATCCTAATTCAGACCCTCCGATTCACACCACCCTGTGATGTTATTTTCACTCCTACTTGTGAATGGCTTGTTAGAAAGCCTTACAATGTGCCCCACCCCGTGCTGTTTTTCAGAAACCTATCCTGCATTGCCATTACATGTTTCCTGACCTCCCCATGTTGACCACGCCTGGTGCTTTTCTCCATTCTTCATTGCCACCCACTGCCTATCCTAATTCAGCACCTCCGATTCACACCACCACGTGATGTTTTTCTCTCTCCTACTAGTGAATGGCCTTCTACAAACCCTTACAATGCGAACAACCCCGCGATGGTTTTCAGAAACCTATCGTACATTGTCAATGCATGTTTCCTGACCTCCCCATGCTCACCAACCCGTGGTGCTTTTCTCCATCCTACAATGACACTCACTGTCTAACTTGATTAAAGCCCTCCAATTCACATCACACCATGATGTATTTCTCACTCCTACTAGTGAATGGCCTGTTAGAAACCCTTACAATGCGCACCACCCAGTTTTTTTTTTTTTCATTAACCTATCCTACATTGCCACTGCATGTTTCGTGACCTCCCCATGCTGACCACCCTGTGGTGCTTTTCTCCATCCTACATTGCCACTCACTGCCTATCCTAATTCAGAACATCTGATTCACACCACCCCGTGATGTTTTTCTCACTCCTACTAGTGAATGGCCTGTTAGAAACCCATACAATTCTCACCATCCGCGAAGTTTTTCAGAAACCTATCCTACATTGCCACTGCCTGAGTCCTGACCTCCCCATGATGACTATCCCATGGTGCTTTTCTCCATCCTACATTGCCACTCACTGCCTATCCTAATTCAGGTCCTCCGATTCACACCACCGCGTGATGTTGTTCTCACTCCTACTAGTGAATGGCCTGTTAGAAACCCTTACAATGCGCACCACCCAGTGATGCTTATCAGAAACCTATTCTACATTGCCTCTGCATGTTTCCTTACCTCCCCATGCTGACAAACGCGTGGTGCTTTTCTCCATCCTACATTGCCACTCACAGCCTATCCTAATTCAGACCCTCCGATTCACACCACCCTGTGATGTTATTTTCACTCCTACTTGTGAATGGCTTGTTAGAAAGCCTTACAATGTGCACCACCCCATGCTGTTTTTCAGAAACCTATCCTGCATTGCCATTAAATGTTTCCTGACCTCCACATGTTGACCACCCCTGGTGCTTTTCTCCATTCTTCATTGCCACCCACTGCCTATCCTAATTCAGCACCTCCGATTCACACCACCACGTGATGTTTTTCTCTCTCCTACTAGTGAATGGCCTTCTACAAACCCTTACAATGCGAACAACCCCACGATGATTTTCAGAAACCTATCGTACATTGCCAATGCATGTTTCCTGACCTCCCCATGCTCACCAACCCGTGGTGATTTTCTCCATCCTACAATGACACTCACTGTCTAACTTGATTAAAGCCCTCCAATTCACACCACACCATGATGTATTTCTCACTCCTACTAGTGAATGGCCTGTTAGAAACCCTTACAATGCGCACTACCCCGGGATGTTTTTCAGAAACCTATCCTACATTGCCACTGCATGTTTCCTGACCTCCCCATCCTGACCACACCGTGGTGCTTTTCTCCATCCTACATTGCCACTCACTGTCTATTTTGATTCAGGCCCTCCAATTCACACCACAACATGATGTATTTCTCACTCCTACTAGTGAATGGCCTGTTAGAAACACTTACAATGCGCACCACCCCGCGATGTTTTTCAGAAACATATCCTACATTGCCACTGCATGTTTCATGACCTCCCCATGCTGACCACCCTGTCGTGCTTTTCTCCATCCTACATTGCCACTCACTGCCTATCATAATTCAGAACATCTGATTCACACCATCCCGTGATGTTTTTCTCACTCCTACTAGTGAATGATCTGTTAGAAACCCTTAAAATGCGCACCACCCCGTGATGTTTTTCAGAAAACTATCCTTCATTGCCACTGCATGTTTCCTGTCCTCCCCATGATAACCACCCTGTGGTGCTTTTCTCCATCCTACATTGCCACTCAATGCCTATCTAAAATCAGGTGCTCTGATTCACACCACCCCGTGATGTTTTTCTGACTCCTACAGATGAATGGCCGGTTAGAAACCCTTACAATGCGCACCACCCGGTTTTTTTTTTTCAGAAACCTATCCTACATTACCACTGCATGTTTCGTGACCTCCCCATGCTGACCACCCTGTGGTGCTTTTCTCCATCCTACATTGCCACTCACTGCCTATCCTAATTCAGAACATCTGATTCACACCACCCCGTGATGTTTTTCTCACTCCTACTAGTGAATGGCCTGTTAGAAACCCATACAATTCTCACCATCCGCGAAGTTTTTCAGAAACCTATCCTACATTGCCTCTGCCTGAGTCCTGACCTCCCCATGATGACTATCCCATGGTGCTTTTCTCCATCCTACATTGCCACTCACTGCCTATCCTAATTCAGGTCCTCCGATTCACACCACCGCGTGATGTTGTTCTCACTCCTACTAGTGAATGGCCTGTTAGAAACCCTTACAATGCGCACCACCCAGTGATGCTTATCAGAAACCTATTCTACATTGCCTCTGCATGTTTCCTTACCTCCCCATGCTGACAAACGCGTGGTGCTTTTCTCCATCCTACATTGCCACTCACAGCCTATCCTAATTCAGACCCTCCGATTCACACCACCCTGTGATGTTATTTTCACTCCTACTTGTGAATGGCTTGTTAGAAAGCCTTACAATGTGCCCCACCCCGTGCTGTTTTTCAGAAACCTATCCTGCATTGCCATTACATGTTTCCTGACCTCCCCATGTTGACCACGCCTGGTGCTTTTCTCCATTCTTCATTGCCACCCACTGCCTATCCTAATTCAGCACCTCCGATTCACACCACCACGTGATGTTTTTCTCTCTCCTACTAGTGAATGGCCTTCTACAAACCCTTACAATGCGAACAACCCCGCGATGGTTTTCAGAAACCTATCGTACATTGCCAATGCATGTTTCCTGACCTCCCCATGCTCACCAACCCGTGGTGCTTTTCTCCATCCTACAATGACACTCACTGTCTAACTTGATTAAAGCCCTCCAATTCACACCACACCATGATTTATTTCTCACTCCTACTACTAAATGGTCTGTTAGAAACCCTTACCATGCTCACTACGCCGCGATGTTTTTCAGAAACCTATCCTACATTTCCACTGCATGTTTCCTGACCTCACCATGCTGTCCACCCCGTGGTCCTTCTCTCCATCTTACATTGCCACTCACTGCCTATCATAATTCAGGCCCTCCTATTCACACCACCCCGTGATGTTTTTCTCACTCCTACCTGTGAATTGGCTGTCAGAAACCCTTACAATGAGCACCACCCGAGGATGTTTTTTCAAAACCTATCCTAGATTGCCAATGCATGTTTCCTAACCTCCCCATGATGACCACCCTGTGGTGCTTTTCTCCATCCTACATTGCCACTTACTGCCTATCATAATTCAAAACATCTGATTCACACCATCCCGTGATGTTTTTCTCACTCCTCCTATTGAATGGTCTGTTAGAAACCCTTAAAATACGCACCACCCCGTGATGTTTTTCAGAAAACTATCCTACATTGCCACTGCATGTTTCCTGTCCTCCCCATGATAACCACCCCGTGGTGCTTTTCTCCATTCTACATTGCCACTCAAAGCCTATCCTAAATCAGGCACTCCGATTCACACCACCCCGTGATGTTTTTCTGACTCCTAAAGATGAATGACCTGTTAGAAACCCTTACAATGCGCACCACAGGGCTTTTTTTTTTTTCAGAAACCTATCCTACATTGCCACTGCATGTTTCTGGACCTCCCCATGCTTACCACCCCGTGGTGCTTTTCTCCATCCTACATTGCCACTCACTGCCTATCCTAATTCAGAACATCTGATTCACACCATCCCATGATGTTTTTCTCACTCCTCCTAGTGAATGATCTGTTAGAAACCCTTAAGATGTGCACCACCCCGTGATGTTTTTCAGAAAACTATCCTTCATTGCCACTGCATGTTTCCTGTCCTCCCCATGATAACCACCCCGTGGTGCTTTTCTCCATCCTACATTGCCACTCAATGCCTATCTAAAATCAGGTGCTCGGATTCACACCACCCCGTGATGTTTTTCTGACTCCTACAGATGAATGGCCTGTTAGAAACCCTTACAATGCGCACCACCCAGTTTTTTTTTTTTCATTAACCTATCCTACATTGCCACTGCATGTTTCGTGACCTCCCCATGCTGACCACCCTGTGGTGCTTTTCTCCATCTTACATTGCCACTCCCTGCCTATCCTAATTCAGAACATCTGATTCACGCCACCCCGTGATGTTTTTCTCACTCCTACTAGTGAATGGCCTGTTAGAAACCCATACAATTCTCACCATCCGCGAAGTTTTTCAGAAACCTATCCTACATTGCCACTGCCTGAGTCCTGACCTCCCCATGATGTCTATCCCATGGTGCTTTTCTCCATCCTACATTTCCACTCACTGCCTATCCTAATTCAGGTCCTCCAGTTCACACCACCGCGTGATGTTGTTCTCACTCCTACTAGTGAATGGCCTGTTAGAAACCCTTACAATGCGCACCACCCAGTGATGCTTATCAGAAACCTATTCTACATTGCCTCTGCATGTTTAATTACCTCCCCATGCTGACAAACGCGTGGTGCTTTTCTCCATCCTACATTGCCACTCACAGCCTATCCTAATTCAGACCCTCCGATTCACACCACCCTGTGATGTTATTTTCACTCCTACTTGTGAATGGCTTGTTAGAAAGCCTTACAATGTGCACCACCCCGTGCTGTTTTTCAGAAACCTATCCTGCATTGCCATTACATGTTTCCTGACCTCCCCATGTTGACCACCCCTGGTGCTTTTCTCCATTCTTCATTGCCACCCACTGCCTATCCTAATTCAGCACCTCCGATTCACACCACCACGTGATGTTTTTCTCTCTCCTACTAGTGAATGGCCTTCTACAAACCCTTACAATGCGAACAACCCCGCGATGGTTTTCAGAAACCTATTGTACATTGCCAATGCATGTTTCCTGACCTCCCCATGCTCACCAACCCGTGGTGCTTTTCTCCGTCCTACAATGACACTCACTGTCTAACTTGATTAAAGCCCTCCAATTCACACCACACCATGATGTATTTCTCACTCCTACTAGTGAATGGCCTGTTAGAAACCCTTACAATGCACACTACCCCGGGATGTTTTTCAGAAACCTATCCTATATTTCCACTGCATGTTTCCTGACCTCCCCATCCTGACCACCCCGTGGTGCTTTTCTCCATCCTACATTGCCACTCACTGTCTATCTTGATTCAGGCCCTCCAATTCACACCACAACATGATGTATTTCTCACTCCTACTAGTGAATGGCCTGTTAGAAACCCTTACAATGCGCACCACCCCGCGATGTTTTTCAGAATCATATCCTACTTTGAAACTGCATGATTCCTGACCTCCCCATGCTGACCACCCCATGGTGCTTTTCTCCATCCTACGTTGCCACTCACTGCCTAGCCTAATTCAGGCCCTCCTATTCACACCAACCCGTGATGTTTTTCTCACTCCTACTAGTGAATGTCCTGTTAGAAAGCCCTACAATGCACACCACCCGGCGATTTTTTTCAGAAACCTATCCTACATTGCCAATGCATGTTTCCTGATCTCCGCATGCTGACCACCCCTTGGTGCATTTCTCAATCCTACATTGCTATTCACTGTCTATCCTAATTCAGAACATCTGATTCAAACGACCCCGTGATGTATTTCTCACTCCTACTAGTGAATGGCCTGTTAGAAAAACCTTACAATATGCACCACCCCGTGATGTATTTCAGAAAACTATCCTACATTGCCACTGCATGTTTCCTGACCTCCCCATGCTGACCACCCTGTGGTGCTTTTATCCATCCTACATTGCCACTCACTGCCTATCATAATTCAGAACATCTGATTCACACCATCCCGTGATGTTTTTCTCACTCCTCCTAGTGAATGATCTGTTAGAAACCCTTAAAATGTGCACCACCCCGTGATGATTTTCAGAAAACTATCCTTCATTGCCACTGCATGTTTCCTGTCCTCCCCATGATAACCACCCCGTGGTGCTTTTCTCCATCCTACATTGCCACTCAATGCCTATCTAAAATCAGGTGCTCTGATTCACACCACCCCGTGATGTTTTTCTGACTCCTACAGATGAATGGCCTGTTAGAAACCCTTACAATGCGCACCCCCCAGTTTTTTTTTTTTTCATTAACCTATCCTACATTGCCACTGCATGTTTCGTGACCTCCCCATGCTGACCACCCTGTGGTGCTTTTCTCCATCCTACATTGCCACTCACTGCCTATCCTAATTCAGAACATCTGATTCACACCACCCCGTGATGTTTTTCTCACTCCTACTAGTGAATGGCCTGTTAGAAACCCATACAATTCTCACCATCCGCGAAGTTTTTCAGAAACCTATCCTACATTGCCACTGCCTGAGTCCTGACCTCCCCATGATGACTATCCCATGGTGCTTTTTTCCATCCTACATTGCCACTCACTGCCTATCCTAATTCAGGTCCTCCGATTCACACCACCGCGTGATGTTGTTCTCACTCCTACTAGTGAATGGCCTGTTAGAAACCCTTACAATGCGCACCACCCAGTGATGCTTATCAGAAACCTATTCTACATTGCCTCTGCATGTTTCCTTACCTCCCCATGCTGACAAACGCGTGGTTCTTTTCTCCATCCTACATTGCCACTCACAGCCTATCCTAATTCAGACCCTCCGATTCACACCACCCTGTGATGTTATTTTCACTCCTACTTGTGAATGGCTTGTTAGAAAGCCTTACAATGTGCACCACCCCATGCTGTTTTTCAGAAACCTATCCTGCATTGCCATTAAATGTTTCCTGACCTCCACATGTTGACCACCCCTGGTGCTTTTCTCCATTCTTCATTGCCACCCACTGCCTATCCTAATTCAGCACCTCCGATTCACACCACCACGTGATGTTTTTCTCTCTCCTACTAGTGAATGGCCTTCTACAAACCCTTACAATGCGAACAACCCCGCGATGGTTTTCAGAAACCTATCGTACATTGCCAATGCATGTTTCCTGACCTCCCCATGCTCACCAACCCGTGGTGCTTTTCTCCATCCTACAATGACACTCACTGTCTAACTTGATTAAAGCCCTCCAATTCACACCACACCATGATTTATTTCTCACTCCTACTACTAAATGGTCTGTTAGAAACCCTTACCATGCTCACTACGCCACGATGTTTTTCAGAAACCTATCCTACATTTCCACTGCATGTTTCCTGACCTCACCATGCTGTCCACCCCGTGGTCCTTCTCTCCATCTTACATTGCCACTCACTGCCTATCATAATTCAGGCCCTCCGATTCACACCACCCCGTGATGTTTTTCTCACTCCTACCTGTGAATTGGCTGTCAGAAACCCTTACAATGAGCACCACCCGAGGATGTTTTTTAAAAACCTATCCTAGATTGCCAATGCATGTTTCCTAACCTCCCCATGATGACCACCCTGTGGTGCTTTTCTCCATCCTACATTGCCACTTACTGCCTATCATAATTCAGAACATCTGATTCACACCATCCCGTGATGTTTTTCTCACTCCTCCTATTGAATGGTCTGTTAGAAACCCTTAAAATACGCACCACCCCGTGATGTTTTTCAGAAAACTATCCTACATTGCCACTGCATGTTTCCTGTCCTCCCCATGATAACCACCCCGTGGTGCTTTTCTCCATTCTACATTGCCACTCAAAGCCTATCCTAAATCAGGCACTCCGATTCACACCACCCCGTGATGTTTTTCTGACTCCTACAGATGAATGGCCTGTTAGAAACCCTTACAATGCGCACCACCCAGGTTTTTTTTTTTTTTTCATTAACCTATCCTACATTGCCACTGCATGTTTCGTGACCTCCCCATGCTGACCACCCTGTGGTGCTTTTCTCCATCCTACATTGCCACTCACTGCCTATCCTAATTCAGAACATCTGATTCACGCCACCCCGTGATGTTTTTCTCACTCCTACTAGTGAATGGCCTGTTAGAAACCCATACAATTCTCACCATCCGCGAAGTTTTTCAGAAACCTATCCTACATTGCCACTGCCTGAGTCCTGACCTCCCCATGATGACTATCCCATGGTGCTTTTCTCCATCCTACATTGCCACTCACTGCCTATCCTAATTCAGGTCCTCCGATTCACACCACCGCGTGATGTTGTTCTCACTCCTACTAGTGAATGGCCTTTTAGAAACCCTTACAATGCGCACCACCCAGTGATGCTTATCAGAAACCTATTCTACATTGCCTCTGCATGTTTCCTTACCTCCCCATGCTGACAAACGCGTGGTGCTTTTCTCCATCCTACATTGCCACTCACAGCCTATCCTAATTCAGACCCTCCGATTCACACCACCCTGTGATGTTATTTTCACTCCTACTTGTGAATGGCTTGTTAGAAAGCCTTACAATGTGCACCACCCCATGCTGTTTTTCAGAAACCTATCCTGCATTGCCATTAAATGTTTCCTGACCTCCACATGTTGACCACCCCTGGTGCTTTTCTCCATTCTTCATTGCCACCCACTGCCTATCCTAATTCAGCACCTCCGATTCACACCACCACGTGATGTTTTTCTCTCTCCTACTAGTGAATGGCCTTCTACAAACCCTTACAATGCGAACAACCCCGCGATGGTTTTCAGAAACCTATCGTACATTGCCAATGCATGTTTCCTGACCTCCCCATGCTCACCAACCCGTGGTGCTTTTCTCCATCCTACAATGACACTCACTGTCTAACTTGATTAAAGCCCTCCAATTCACACCACACCATGATTTATTTCTCACTCCTACTACTAAATGGTCTGTTAGAAACCCTTACCATGCTCACTACGCCACGATGTTTTTCAGAAACCTATCCTACATTTCCACTGCATGTTTCCTGACCTCACCATGCTGTCCACCCCGTGGTCCTTCTCTCCATCTTACATTGCCACTCACTGCCTATCATAATTCAGGCCCTCCGATTCACACCACCCCGTGATGTTTTTCTCACTCCTACCTGTGAATTGGCTGTCAGAAACCCTTACAATGAGCACCACCCGAGGATGTTTTTTAAAAACCTATCCTAGATTGCCAATGCATGTTTCCTAACCTCCCCATGATGACCACCCTGTGGTGCTTTTCTCCATCCTACATTGCCACTTACTGCCTATCATAATTCAGAACATCTGATTCACACCATCCCGTGATGTTTTTCTCACTCCTCCTATTGAATGGTCTGTTAGAAACCCTTAAAATACGCACCACCCCGTGATGTTTTTCAGAAAACTATCCTACATTGCCACTGCATGTTTCCTGTCCTCCCCATGATAACCACCCCGTGGTGCTTTTCTCCATTCTACATTGCCACTCAAAGCCTATCCTAAATCAGGCACTCCGATTCACACCACCCCGTGATGTTTTTCTGACTCCTACAGATGAATGGCCTGTTAGAAACCCTTACAATGCGCACCACCCAGGTTTTTTTTTTTTTTCATTAACCTATCCTACATTGCCACTGCATGTTTCGTGACCTCCCCATGCTGACCACCCTGTGGTGCTTTTCTCCATCCTACATTGCCACTCACTGCCTATCCTAATTCAGAACATCTGATTCACGCCAGCCCGTGATGTTTTTCTCACTCCTACTAGTGAATGGCCTGTTAGAAACCCATACAATTCTCACCATCCGCGAAGTTTTTCAGAAACCTATCCTACATTGCCACTGCCTGAGTCCTGACCTCCCCATGATGACTATCCCATGGTGCTTTTCTCCATCCTACATTGCCACTCACTGCCTATCCTAATTCAGGTCCTCCGATTCACACCACCGCGTGATGTTGTTCTCACTCCTACTAGTGAATGGCCTTTTAGAAACCCTTACAATGCGCACCACCCAGTGATGCTTATCAGAAACCTATTCTACATTGCCTCTGCATGTTTCCTTACCTCCCCATGCTGACAAACGCGTGGTGCTTTTCTCCATCCTACATTGCCACTCACAGCCTATCCTAATTCAGACCCTCCGATTCACACCACCCTGTGATGTTATTTTCACTCCTACTTGTGAATGGCTTGTTAGAAAGCCTTACAATGTGCACCACCCCATGCTGTTTTTCAGAAACCTATCCTGCATTGCCATTAAATGTTTCCTGACCTCCACATGTTGACCACCCCTGGTGCTTTTCTCCATTCTTCATTGCCACCCACTGCCTATCCTAATTCAGCACCTCCGATTCACACCACCACGTGATGTTTTTCTCTCTCCTACTAGTGAATGGCCTTCTACAAACCCTTACAATGCGAACAACCCCGCGATGGTTTTCAGAAACCTATCGTACATTGCCAATGCATGTTTCCTGACCTCCCCATGCTCACCAACCCGTGGTGCTTTTCTCCATCCTACAATGACACTCACTGTCTAACTTGATTAAAGCCCTCCAATTCACACCACACCATGATTTATTTCTCACTCCTACTAGTAAATGGTCTGTTAGAAACCCTTACCATGCTCACTACGCCGCGATGTTTTTCAGAAACCTATCCTACATTTCCACTGCATGTTTCCTGACCTCACCATGCTGTCCACCCCGTGGTCCTTCTCTCCATCTTACATTGCCACTCACTGCCTATCATAATTCAGGCCCTCCAATTCACACCACCCCGTGATGTTTTTCTCACTCCTACCTGTGAATTGGCTGTCAGAAACCCTTACAATGAGCACCACCCGAGGATGTTTTTTAAAAACCTATCCTAGATTGCCAATGCATGTTTCCTAACCTCCCCATGATGACCACCCTGTGGTGCTTTTCTCCATCCTACATTGCCACTTACTGCCTATCATAATTCAGAACATCTGATTCACACCATCCCGTGATGTTTTTCTCACTCCTCCTATTGAATGGTCTGTTAGAAACCCTTAAAATACGCACCACCCCGTGATGTTTTTCAGAAACCTATCCTACATTGCCACCGCATGTTTCCGGACTTCCCAATGCTGACCACACCTTGGTGCGTTTCTCCATCCTCCATTGCCACTCACAGCCTATCCGAATTCAGGCTCTCCGATTCACACCATCTCGTGATGTTTTTCTCACTCCTACTAGGGAATGGCCTGTTAGAAACCCTTACAATGCGCACCACCAAGCGATGTTTTTCAGTAACCTATCCTACATTGCCACCGCATATTTCCTACCTCCCCATGCTGAATAACCCGTGGTGCTTTTCTCCTTCCTACATTGCGAATCACTGCCTAAACTAATGCCGGCCCTCCGATTCACACAACTCCGTGATGTTTTTCTCACTCTTACTAGTGAATTGCGTGTTAGAAACCCTTACAATGCGCACCAACCCGCGATGTTTTTCAGAAACTTATCCTACATTGCCACTGCATGTTTCGTGACATCCCCATCTTTACAACCTGTGGTGCTTTTCTCCATCCTACAATGCCACTCACTGCCTATGCTCATTCAGGCCCTCTGATTCAAACTACCCCGTGATGTTTTTCTCACTCCTACCTGTGAATTGGCTGTCAGAAACCCTTACAATGAGCACCACCCGAGGATGTTTTTTAAAAACCTATCCTAGATTGCCAATGCATGTTTCCTAACCTCCCCATGATGACCACCCTGTGGTGCTTTTCTCCATCCTACATTGCCACTTACTGCCTATCATAATTCAGAACATCTGATTCACACCATCCCGTGATGTTTTTCTCACTCCTCCTATTGAATGGTCTGTTAGAAACCCTTAAAATACGCACCACCCCGTGATGTTTTTCAGAAAACTATCCTACATTGCCACTGCATGTTTCCTGTCCTCCCCATGATAACCACCCCGTGGTGCTTTTCTCCATTCTACATTGCCACTCAAAGCCTATCCTAAATCAGGCACTCCGATTCACACCACCCCGTGATGTTTTTCTGACTCCTACAGATGAATGGCCTGTTAGAAACCCTTACAATGCGCACCACCCAGGTTTTTTTTTTTTTTTCATTAACCTATCCTACATTGCCACTGCATGTTTCGTGACCTCCCCATGCTGACCACCCTGTGGTGCTTTTCTCCATCCTACATTGCCACTCACTGCCTATCCTAATTCAGAACATCTGATTCACGCCACCCCGTGATGTTTTTCTCACTCCTACTAGTGAATGGCCTGTTAGAAACCCATACAATTCTCACCATCCGCGAAGTTTTTCAGAAACCTATCCTACATTGCCACTGCCTGAGTCCTGACCTCCCCATGATGACTATCCCATGGTGCTTTTCTCCATCCTACATTGCCACTCACTGCCTATCCTAATTCAGGTCCTCCGATTCACACCACCGCGTGATGTTGTTCTCACTCCTACTAGTGAATGGCCTGTTAGAAACCCTTACAATGCGCACCACCCAGTGATGCTTATCAGAAACCTATTCTACATTGCCTCTGCATGTTTCCTTACCTCCCCATGCTGACAAACGCGTGGTGCTTTTCTCCATCCTACATTGCCACTCACAGCCTATCCTAATTCAGACCCTCCGATTCACACCACCCTGTGATGTTATTTTCACTCCTACTTGTGAATGGCTTGTTAGAAAGCCTTACAATGTGCACCACCCCATGCTGTTTTTCAGAAACCTATCCTGCATTGCCATTAAATGTTTCCTGACCTCCACATGTTGACCACCCCTGGTGCTTTTCTCCATTCTTCATTGCCACCCACTGCCTATCCTAATTCAGCACCTCCGATTCACACCACCACGTGATGTTTTTCTCTCTCCTACTAGTGAATGGCCTTCTACAAACCCTTACAATGCGAACAACCCCGCGATGGTTTTCAGAAACCTATCGTACATTGCCAATGCATGTTTCCTGACCTCCCCATGCTCACCAACCCGTGGTGCTTTTCTCCATCCTACAATGACACTCACTGTCTAACTTGATTAAAGCCCTCCAATTCACACCACACCATGATTTATTTCTCACTCCTACTAGTAAATGGTCTGTTAGAAACCCTTACCATGCTCACTACGCCGCGATGTTTTTCAGAAACCTATCCTACATTTCCACTGCATGTTTCCTGACCTCACCATGCTGTCCACCCCGTGGTCCTTCTCTCCATCTTACATTGCCACTCACTGCCTATCATAATTCAGGCCCTCCAATTCACACCACCCCGTGATGTTTTTCTCACTCCTACCTGTGAATTGGCTGTCAGAAACCCTTACAATGAGCACCACCCGAGGATGTTTTTTAAAAACCTATCCTAGATTGCCAATGCATGTTTCCTAACCTCCCCATGATGACCACCCTGTGGTGCTTTTCTCCATCCTACATTGCCACTTACTGCCTATCATAATTCAGAACATCTGATTCACACCATCCCGTGATGTTTTTCTCACTCCTCCTATTGAATGGTCTGTTAGAAACCCTTAAAATACGCACCACCCCGTGATGTTTTTCAGAAACCTATCCTACATTGCCACCGCATGTTTCCGGACTTCCCAATGCTGACCACACCTTGGTGCGTTTCTCCATCCTCCATTGCCACTCACAGCCTATCCGAATTCAGGCTCTCCGATTCACACCATCTCGTGATGTTTTTCTCACTCCTACTAGGGAATGGCCTGTTAGAAACCCTTACAATGCGCACCACCAAGCGATGTTTTTCAGTAACCTATCCTACATTGCCACCGCATATTTCCTACCTCCCCATGCTGAATAACCCGTGGTGCTTTTCTCCTTCCTACATTGCGAATCACTGCCTAAACTAATGCCGGCCCTCCGATTCACACAACTCCGTGATGTTTTTCTCACTCTTACTAGTGAATTGCGTGTTAGAAACCCTTACAATGCGCACCAACCCGCGATGTTTTTCAGAAACTTATCCTACATTGCCACTGCATGTTTCGTGACATCCCCATCTTTACAACCTGTGGTGCTTTTCTCCATCCTACAATGCCACTCACTGCCTATGCTCATTCAGGCCCTCTGATTCAAACTACCCTGTGATGTTTTTCTCACTCCTACCAGTGAATGGCCTGTTAGAAAACCTTACAATGCACACCACACCGCGATGTTTTTCAGAAACCTGTCCTACATTGTCACCGCATGCTTCCTGACCTCCCATTGCTGAATAATCCCTGGTGCTTTTCTCCATCCTACATTGCCACTCACTGACTATCCTAATTCAGGCCCTCCGATTCACACCACCCCGTGATGTTTTTCTCACTCCTTCTAGTGTATGGCCTGTTAGAAACCCTTAAAATGCGAACCACCCGTGATGTTTTTCAGAAACCTATCCTACATTGTCACTGCATGTTTCCTGACCTCCTCATGCTGACTACCCCGTCTTGCTTTTCTCCATTCTACATTGCGACTCACTGCCTATCCTTATTCAGTCCCTCCGATTTTCACCGCACCGTGAGGTTGTTCTCACTCCTACTAGTGAATGGCCTGTTAGAAACCCTTACAATGCGCACCACCCAGTTTTTTTTTTCATTAACCTATCCTACATTGCCACTGCATGTTTCGTGACCTCCCCATGCTGACCACCCTGTGGTGCTTTTCTCCATCTTACATTGCCACTCACTGCCTATCCTAATTCAGAACATCTGATTCACGCCACCCCGTGATGTTTTTCTCACTCCTACTAGTGAATGGCCTGTTAGAAACCCATACAATTCTCACCATCCGCGAAGTTTTTCAGAAACCTATCCTACATTGCCACTGCCTGAGTCCTGACCTCCCCATGATGTCTATCCCATGGTGCTTTTCTCCATCCTACATTTCCACTCACTGCCTATCCTAATTCAGGTCCTCCGATTCACACCACCGCGTGATGTTGTTCTCACTCCTACTAGTGAATGGCCTGTTAGAAACCCTTACAATGCGCACCACCCAGTGATGCTTATCAGAAACCTATTCTACATTGCCTCTGCATGTTTAATTACCTCCCCATGCTGACAAACGCGTGGTGCTTTTCTCCATCCTACATTGCCACTCACAGCCTATCCTAATTCAGACCCTCCGATTCACACCACCCTGTGATGTTATTTTCACTCCTACTTGTGAATGGCTTGTTAGAAAGCCTTACAATGTGCACCACCCCGTGCTGTTTTTCAGAAACCTATCCTGCATTGCCATTACATGTTTCCTGACCTCCCCATGTTGACCACCCCTGGTGCTTTTCTCCATTCTTCATTGCCACCCACTGCCTATCCTAATTCAGCACCTCCGATTCACACCACCACGTGATGTTTTTCTCTCTCCTACTAGTGAATGGCCTTCTACAAACCCTTACAATGCGAACAACCCCGCGATGGTTTTCAGAAACCTATTGTACATTGCCAATGCATGTTTCCTGACCTCCCCATGCTCACCAACCCGTGGTGCTTTTCTCCGTCCTACAATGACACTCACTGTCTAACTTGATTAAAGCCCTCCAATTCACACCACACCATGATGCATTTCTCACTCCTACTAGTGAATGGCCTGTTAGAAACCCTTACAATGCACACTACCCCGGGATGTTTTTCAGAAACCTATCCTATATTTCCACTGCATGTTTCCTGACCTCCCCATCCTGACCACCCTGTGGTGCTTTTCTCCATCCTACATTGCCACTCACTGTCTATCTTGATTCAGGCCCTCCAATTCACACCACAACATGATGTATTTCTCACTCCTACTAGTGAATGGCCTGTTAGAAACCCTTACAATGCGCACCACCCCGCGATGTTTTTCAGAATCATATCCTACATTGAAACTGCATGATTCCTGACCTCCCCATGCTGACCACCCCATGGTGCTTTTCTCCATCCTACGTTGCCACTCACTGCCTAGCCTAATTCAGGCCCTCCTATTCACACCAACCCGTGATGTTTTTCTCACTCCTACTAGTGAATGTCCTGTTAGAAAGCCCTACAATGCACACCACCCGGCGATTTTTTTCAGAAACCTATCCTACATTGCCAATGCATGTTTCCTGATCTCCGCATGCTGACCACCCCTTGGTGCATTTCTCAATCCTACATTGCTATTCACTGTCTATCCTAATTCAGAACATCTGATTCAAACGACCCCGTGATGTATTTCTCACTCCTACTAGTGAATGGCCTGTTAGAAAAACCTTACAATATGCACCACCCCGTGATGTATTTCAGAAAACTATCCTACATTGCCAATGCATGTTTCCTGACCTCCCCATGCTGACCACCCTGTGGTGCTTTTCTCCATCCTACATTGCCACTCACTGCCTATCATAATTCAGAACATCTGATTCACACCATCCCGTGATGTTTTTCTCACTCCTCCTAGTGAATGATCTGTTAGAAACCCTTAAAATGTGCACCACCCCGTGATGATTTTCAGAAAACTATCCTTCATTGCCACTGCATGTTTCCTGTCCTCCCCATGATAACCACCCCGTGGTGCTTTTCTCCATCCTACATTGCCACTCAATGCCTATCTAAAATCAGGTGCTCTGATTCACACCACCCCGTGATGTTTTTCTGACTCCTACAGATGAATGGCCTGTTAGAAACCCTTACAATGCGCACCACCCAGTTTTTTTTTTTTTCATTAACCTATCCTACATTGCCACTGCATGTTTCGTGACCTCCCCATGCTGACCACCCTGTGGTGCTTTTCTCCATCCTACATTGCCACTCACTGCCTATCCTAATTCAGAACATCTGATTCACACCACCCCGTGATGTTTTTCTCACTCCTACTAGTGAATGGCCTGTTAGAAACCCATACAATTCTCACCATCCGCGAAGTTTTTCAGAAACCTATCCTACATTGCCACTGCCTGAGTCCTGACCTCCCCATGATGACTATCCCATGGTGCTTTTCTCCATCCTACATTGCCACTCACTGCCTATCCTAATTCAGGTCCTCCGATTCACACCACCGCGTGATGTTGTTCTCACTCCTACTAGTGAATGGCCTGTTAGAAACCCTTACAATGCGCACCACCCAGTGATGCTTATCAGAAACCTATTCTACATTGCCTCTGCATGTTTCCTTACCTCCCCATGCTGACAAACGCGTGGTGCTTTTCTCCATCCTACATTGCCACTCACAGCCTATCCTAATTCAGACCCTCCGATTCACACCACCCTGTGATGTTATTTTCACTCCTACTTGTGAATGGCTTGTTAGAAAGCCTTACAATGTGCACCACCCCATGCTGTTTTTCAGAAACCTATCCTGCATTGCCATTAAATGTTTCCTGACCTCCACATGTTGACCACCCCTGGTGCTTTTCTCCATTCTTCATTGCCACCCACTGCCTATCCTAATTCAGCACCTCCGATTCACACCACCACGTGATGTTTTTCTCTCTCCTACTAGTGAATGGCCTTCTACAAACCCTTACAATGCGAACAACCCCGCGATGGTTTTCAGAAACCTATCGTACATTGCCAATGCATGTTTCCTGACCTCCCCATGCTCACCAACCCGTGGTGCTTTTCTCCATCCTACAATGATACTCACTGTCTAACTTGATTAAAGCCCTCCAATTCACACCACACCATGATTTATTTCTCACTCCTACTACTAAATGGTCTGTTAGAAACACTTACCATGCTCACTACGCCACGATGTTTTTCAGAAACCTATCCTACATTTCCACTGCATGTTTCCTGACCTCACCATGCTGTCCACCCCGTGGTCCTTCTCTCCATCTTACATTGCCACTCACTGCCTATCATAATTCAGGCCCTCCGATTCACACCACCCCGTGATGTTTTTCTCACTCCTACCTGTGAATTGGCTGTCAGAAACCCTTACAATGAGCACCACCCGAGGATGTTTTTTAAAAACCTATCCTAGATTGCCAATGAATGTTTCCTAACCTCCCCATGATGACCACCCTGTGGTGCTTTTCTCCATCCTACATTGCCACTTACTGCCTATCATAATTCAGAACATCTGATTCACACCATCCCGTGATGTTTTTCTCACTCCTCCTATTGAATGGTCTGTTAGAAACCCTTAAAATACGCACCACCCCGTGATGTTTTTCAGAAAACTATCCTACATTGCCACTGCATGTTTCCTGTCCTCCCCACGATAACCACCCCGTGGTGCTTTTCTCCATTCTACATTGCCACTCAAAGCATATCCTAAATCAGGCACTCCGATTCACACCACCCCGTGATGTTTTTCTGACTCCTACAGATGAATGGCCTGTTAGAAACCCTTACAATGCGCACCACCCAGTTTTTTTTTTTTCATTAACCTATCCTACATTGCCACTGCATGTTTCGTGACCTCCCCATGCTGACCACCCTGTGGTGCTTTTCTCCATCCTACATTGCCACTCACTGCCTATCCTAATTCAGAACATCTGATTCACGCCACCCCGTGATGTTTTTCTCACTCCTACTAGTGAATGGCCTGTTAGAAACCCATACAATTCTCACCATCCGCGAAGTTTTTCAGAAACCTATCCTACATTGCCACTGCCTGAGTCCTGACCTCCCCATGATGACTATCCCATGGTGCTTTTCTCCATCCTACATTGCCACTCACTGCCTATCCTAATTCAGGTCCTCCGATTCACACCACCGCGTGATGTTGTTCTCACTCCTACTAGTGAATGGCCTGTTAGAAACCCTTACAATGCGCACCACCCAGTGATGCTTATCAGAAACCTATTCTACATTGCCTCTGCATGTTTCCTTACCTCCCCATGCTGACAAACGCGTGGTGCTTTTCTCCATCCTACATTGCCACTCACAGCCTATCCTAATTCAGACCCTCCGATTCACACCACCCTGTGATGTTATTTTCACTCCTACTTGTGAATGGCTTGTTAGAAAGCCTTACAATGTGCACCACCCCATGCTGTTTTTCAGAAACCTATCCTGCATTGCCATTAAATGTTTCCTGACCTCCACATGTTGACCACCCCTGGTGCTTTTCTCCATTCTTCATTGCCACCCACTGCCTATCCTAATTCAGCACCTCCGATTCACACCACCACGTGATGTTTTTCTCTCTCCTACTAGTGAATGGCCTTCTACAAACCCTTACAATGCGAACAACCCCGCGATGGTTTTCAGAAACCTATCGTACATTGCCAATGCATGTTTCCTGACCTCCCCATGCTCACCAACCCGTGGTGCTTTTCTCCATCCTACAATGACACTCACTGTCTAACTTGATTAAAGCCCTCCAATTCACACCACACCATGATTTATTTCTCACTCCTACTACTAAATGGTCTGTTAGAAACCCTTACCATGCTCACTACGCCACGATGTTTTTCAGAAACCTATCCTACATTTCCACTGCATGTTTCCTGACCTCACCATGCTGTCCACCCCGTGGTCCTTCTCTCCATCTTACATTGCCACTCACTGCCTATCATAATTCAGGCCCTCCGATTCACACCACCCCGTGATGTTTTTCTCACTCCTACCTGTGAATTGGCTGTCAGAAACCCTTACAATGAGCACCACCCGAGGATGTTTTTTAAAAACCTATCCTAGATTGCCAATGCATGTTTCCTAACCTCCCCATGATGACCACCCTGTGGTGCTTTTCTCCATCCTACATTGCCACTTACTGCCTATCATAATTCAGAACATCTGATTCACACCATCCCGTGATGTTTTTCTCACTCCTCCTATTGAATGGTCTGTTAGAAACCCTTAAAATACGCACCACCCCGTGATGTTTTTCAGAAACCTATCCTACATTGCCACCGCATGTTTCCGGAATTCCCAATGCTGACCACACCTTGGTGCGTTTCTCCATCCTCCATTGCCACTCACAGCCTATCCGAATTCAGGCTCTCCGATTCACACCATCTCGTGATGTTTTTCTCACTCCTACTAGGGAATGGCCTGTTAGAAACCCTTACAATGCGCACCACCAAGCGATGTTTTTCAGTAACCTATCCTACATTGCCACCGCATATTTCCTACCTCCCCATGCTGAATAACCCGTGGTGCTTTTCTCCTTCCTACATTGCGAATCACTGCCTAAACTAATGCCGGCCCTCCGATTCACACAACTCCGTGATGTTTTTCTCACTCTTACTAGTGAATTGCGTGTTAGAAACCCTTACAATGCGCACCAACCCGCGATGTTTTTCAGAAACTTATCCTACATTGCCACTGCATGTTTCGTGACATCCCCATCTTTACAACCTGTGGTGCTTTTCTCCATCCTACAATGCCACTCACTGCCTATGCTCATTCAGGCCCTCTGATTCAAACTACCCTGTGATGTTTTTCTCACTCCTACCAGTGAATGGCCTGTTAGAAAACCTTACAATGCACACCACACCGCGATGTTTTTCAGAAACCTGTCCTACATTGTCACCGCATGCTTCCTGACTTCCCATTGCTGAATAATCCCTGGTGCTTTTCTCCATCCTACATTGCCACTCACTGACTATCCTAATTCAGGCCCTCCGATTCACACCACCCCGTGATGTTTTTCTCACTCCTTCTAGTGTATGGCCTGTTAGAAACCCTTAAAATGCGAACCACCCGTGATGTTTTTCAGAAACCTATCCTACATTGTCACTGCATGTTTCCTGACCTCCTCATGCTGACTACCCCGTCTTGCTTTTCTCCATTCTACATTGCGACTCACTGCCTATCCTTATTCAGTCCCTCCGATTTTCACCGCACCGTGAGGTTGTTCTCACTCCTACTAGTGAATGGCCTGTTAGAAACCCTTACAATGCGCACCACCCCGCGATGTTTTTTAGAAACCTATCCTACATTGCCTCTGCGTGTTTCCTCAGCTCCCCATGCAGACCAGCCTGTGTTGCTTTTCTCCATCCTAAATTGCTACTCACTGCCTATCCGAATTCAGTCCCTCCGATTCACACCAGCCCGTGATGTCTTTCTCACTCTTACTAGTGAATGGCCTGATAGAAAGCCTTACACTGCTCGCCAGCCCGCGATGTTTTTTATAAACCTATCCTACATTGCCACCGCTTGTTTCCTAAACTCCAAATGCTGACCACCCCGTGGTGCTTTTCTCCATCCTACATTGCCACTCACTTCCTATCCTATTTCAGGCCCTCCGATACACACCACCCCGTGATGTTTTTCTCACTCCTACTAGTGAATGGCCTGTTAGAATCCCTTACAATGCGCACCACCCCGCGATGTTTTCACAAACTTATCCTACATTGCCACTGCATGTTTCGTGAACTCCCCATGATTACCACGCCGTCTTGATTTTCTCCATCCTACATTACCACTCACTACCTTATCTAATGCTGGCCCTCCGATTCACACGACCACGTGATGTTATTCTCACTCCTACTAGTGAATGGCCTGTTAGAATCCCTTACAATGGGCACCACCCCGCGATGTTTTTCAAAAACCTATCCTACATTGCCACTGCATGTTTCGTGAACTCCCCATGCTTACCACACTGTCTTGCTTTTCTCCATCCTACATTACCACTCACTACCTTATCTAATGCTGGCCCTCCGATTCACACGACCACGTGATGTTATTCTCACTCCTACTAATGAATGCCCTGTTAGAAACCCTTACAAGGCGCACCACCCCGCGATGTTTTTTAGAAACCAATCCTACATTGCCACAGCATGTTTCCTAACCTCCCCATGCTGACCAACCCGTGGTGATTTTCTCCATCCTCCATTGGACTCACTGCCTATGCTGATTCAGGACCTCCAATTCACACCACCCCGTGATGTTTTTCTCACTCTTACTAGTGAATGGCCTGTTAGAAAACCATACAATGCGCACCACTCCACGATGTTTACTAGAAACCTATCCTACATTGCCACCCCATGTTTCCTGACCTCGCCTTGCTAACTACGGGGTGATGCTTTTCTCCATCCTACATTGCCACTCACTGCCTATGCTAACTCAGGCCCTCTTATTCACACCAACCCGTGATGTTAATCTCACTCCTCCTAGTGAATGGTCTGTTAGAAAACCATACAATGCGCACGACTCCGCGATGTTTTTCAGAAACCTATCCTACATTGCCACCACATGTTTCCGGACCTCCCAATGCTGACCACACTTTGGTGCGTTTCTCCATCCTGCATTGCCACTCAAAGCCTATCCGAATTCAGGCTCTCCGATTCACACCATCTCGTGATGTTTTTCTCACTCCTACTAGGGAATGGCCTGTTAGAAACCCTTACAATGCGCACCAACAAGCGATGTTTTTCAGAAACCTATCCTACATTGCCACCGCATATTTCCTGACCTCCCCATGCTGAATAACCCGTGGTGCTTTTCTCCATCCTACATTGCGACTCACTGCCTAATCTAATGCCGGCCCTCTGATTCAAACCACCCCGTGATGTTTTTCTCACTCCTACTAGTGAATTGCGTGTTAGAAACCCTTACAATGCACACCAAACCGCGATGTTTTTCAGAAACTTATCCTACATTGCCACTGCATGTTTCATGACCTCCCCATCTTTACAACCTGTGGTGCTTTTCTCCATCCTACAGTGCCACTCACTGACTATCCTAATTCAGGCCCTCCGATTCACACCACCCCGTGATGTTTTTCTCACTCCTTCTAGTGTATGGCCTGTTAGAAACCCTTAAAATGCGAACCACCCGTGATGTTTTTCAGAAACCTATCCTACATTGTCACTGCATGTTTCCTGACCTCCTCATGCTGACTACCCCGTCTTGCTTTTCTCCATTCTACATTGCGACTCACTGCCTATCCTTATTCAGTCCCTCCGATTTTCACCGCACCGTGAGGTTGTTCTCACTCCTACTAGTGAATGGCCTGTTAGAAACCCTTACAATGCGCACCACCCCGCGATGTTTTTTAGAAACCTATCCTACATTGCCTCTGCGTGTTTCCTCAGCTCCCCATGCAGACCAGCCTGTGTTGCTTTTCTCCATCCTAAATTGCTACTCACTGCCTATCCGAATTCAGTCCCTCCGATTCACACCAGCCCGTGATGTCTTTCTCACTCTTACTAGTGAATGGCCTGATAGAAAGCCTTACACTGCTCGCCAGCCCGCGATGTTTTTTATAAACCTATCCTACATTGCCACCGCTTGTTTCCTAAACTCCAAATGCTGACCACCCCGTGGTGCTTTTCTCCATCCTACATTGCCACTCACTTCCTATCCTATTTCAGGCCCTCCGATACACACCACCCCGTGATGTTTTTCTCACTCCTACTAGTGAATGGCCTGTTAGAATCCCTTACAATGCGCACCACCCCGCGATGTTTTCACAAACTTATCCTACATTGCCACTGCATGTTTCGTGAACTCCCCATGATTACCACGCCGTCTTGATTTTCTCCATCCTACATTACCACTCACTACCTTATCTAATGCTGGCCCTCCGATTCACACGACCACGTGATGTTATTCTCACTCCTACTAGTGAATGGCCTGTTAGAATCCCTTACAATGGGCACCACCCCGCGATGTTTTTCAAAAACCTATCCTACATTGCCACTGCATGTTTCGTGAACTCCCCATGCTTACCACACTGTCTTGCTTTTCTCCATCCTACATTACCACTCACTACCTTATCTAATGCTGGCCCTCCGATTCACACGACCACGTGATGTTATTCTCACTCCTACTAATGAATGCCCTGTTAGAAACCCTTACAAGGCGCACCACCCCGCGATGTTTTTTAGAAACCAATCCTACATTGCCACAGCATGTTTCCTAACCTCCCCATGCTGACCAACCCGTGGTGATTTTCTCCATCCTCCATTGGACTCACTGCCTATGCTGATTCAGGACCTCCAATTCACACCACCCCGTGATGTTTTTCTCACTCTTACTAGTGAATGGCCTGTTAGAAAACCATACAATGCGCACCACTCCACGATGTTTACTAGAAACCTATCCTACATTGCCACCCCATGTTTCCTGACCTCGCCTTGCTAACTACGGGGTGATGCTTTTCTCCATCCTACATTGCCACTCACTGCCTATGCTAACTCAGGCCCTCTTATTCACACCAACCCGTGATGTTAATCTCACTCCTCCTAGTGAATGGTCTGTTAGAAAACCATACAATGCGCACGACTCCGCGATGTTTTTCAGAAACCTATCCTACATTGCCACCACATGTTTCCGGACCTCCCAATGCTGACCACACTTTGGTGCGTTTCTCCATCCTGCATTGCCACTCAAAGCCTATCCGAATTCAGGCTCTCCGATTCACACCATCTCGTGATGTTTTTCTCACTCCTACTAGGGAATGGCCTGTTAGAAACCCTTACAATGCGCACCAACAAGCGATGTTTTTCAGAAACCTATCCTACATTGCCACCGCATATTTCCTGACCTCCCCATGCTGAATAACCCGTGGTGCTTTTCTCCATCCTACATTGCGACTCACTGCCTAATCTAATGCCGGCCCTCTGATTCAAACCACCCCGTGATGTTTTTCTCACTCCTACTAGTGAATTGCGTGTTAGAAACCCTTACAATGCACACCAAACCGCGATGTTTTTCAGAAACTTATCCTACATTGCCACTGCATGTTTCATGACCTCCCCATCTTTACAACCTGTGGTGCTTTTCTCCATCCTACAGTGCCACTCACTGACTATCCTAATTCAGGCCCTCCGATTCACACCACCCCGTGATGTTTTTCTCACTCCTTCTAGTGTATGGCCTGTTAGAAACCCTTAAAATGCGAACAACCCGTGATGTTTTTCAGAAACCTATCCTACATTGTCACTGCATGTTTCCTGACCTCCTCATGCTGACTACCCCGTCTTGCTTTTCTCCATTCTACATTGCGACTCACTGCCTATCCTTATTCAGTCCCTCCGATTTTCACCGCACCGTGAGGTTGTTCTCACTCCTACTAGTGAATGGCCTGTTAGAAACCCTTACAATGCGCACCACCCCGCGATGTTTTTTAGAAACCTATCCTACATTGCCTCTGCGTGTTTCCTCAGCTCCCCATGCAGACCAGCCTGTGTTGCTTTTCTCCATCCTAAATTGCTACTCACTGCCTATCCGAATTCAGTCCCTCCGATTCACACCAGCCCGTGATGTCTTTCTCACTCTTACTAGTGAATGGCCTGATAGAAAGCCTTACACTGCTCGCCAGCCCGCGATGTTTTTTATAAACCTATCCTACATTGCCACCGCTTGTTTCCTAAACTCCAAATGCTGACCACCCCGTGGTGCTTTTCTCCATCCTACATTGCCACTCACTTCCTATCCTATTTCAGGCCCTCCGATACACACCACCCCGTGATGTTTTTCTCACTCCTACTAGTGAATGGCCTGTTAGAATCCCTTACAATGCGCACCACCCCGCGATGTTTTCACAAACTTATCCTACATTGCCACTGCATGTTTCGTGAACTCCCCATGATTACCACGCCGTCTTGATTTTCTCCATCCTACATTACCACTCACTACCTTATCTAATGCTGGCCCTCCGATTCACACGACCACGTGATGTTATTCTCACTCCTACTAGTGAATGGCCTGTTAGAATCCCTTACAATGGGCACCACCCCGCGATGTTTTTCAAAAACCTATCCTACATTGCCACTGCATGTTTCGTGAACTCCCCATGCTTACCACACTGTCTTGCTTTTCTCCATCCTACATTACCACTCACTACCTTATCTAATGCTGGCCCTCCGATTCACACGACCACGTGATGTTATTCTCACTCCTACTAATGAATGCCCTGTTAGAAACCCTTACAAGGCGCACCACCCCGCGATGTTTTTTAGAAACCAATCCTACATTGCCACAGCATGTTTCCTAACCTCCCCATGCTGACCAACCCGTGGTGATTTTCTCCATCCTCCATTGGACTCACTGCCTATGCTGATTCAGGACCTCCAATTCACACCACCCCGTGATGTTTTTCTCACTCTTACTAGTGAATGGCCTGTTAGAAAACCATACAATGCGCACCACTCCACGATGTTTACTAGAAACCTATCCTACATTGCCACCCCATGTTTCCTGACCTCGCCTTGCTAACTACGGGGTGATGCTTTTCTCCATCCTACATTGCCACTCACTGCCTATGCTAACTCAGGCCCTCTTATTCACACCAACCCGTGATGTTAATCTCACTCCTCCTAGTGAATGGTCTGTTAGAAAACCATACAATGCGCACGACTCCGCGATGTTTTTCAGAAACCTATCCTACATTGCCACCACATGTTTCCGGACCTCCCAATGCTGACCACACTTTGGTGCGTTTCTCCATCCTGCATTGCCACTCAAAGCCTATCCGAATTCAGGCTCTCCGATTCACACCATCTCGTGATGTTTTTCTCACTCCTACTAGGGAATGGCCTGTTAGAAACCCTTACAATGCGCACCAACAAGCGATGTTTTTCAGAAACCTATCCTACATTGCCACCGCATATTTCCTGACCTCCCCATGCTGAATAACCCGTGGTGCTTTTCTCCATCCTACATTGCGACTCACTGCCTAATCTAATGCCGGCCCTCTGATTCAAACCACCCCGTGATGTTTTTCTCACTCCTACTAGTGAATTGCGTGTTAGAAACCCTTACAATGCACACCAAACCGCGATGTTTTTCAGAAACTTATCCTACATTGCCACTGCATGTTTCATGACCTCCCCATCTTTACAACCTGTGGTGCTTTTCTCCATCCTACAGTGCCACTCACTGCCTATACTCATTCAGGCCCTCTGATTCAAACTACCCCGTGATGTTTTTCTCACTCCTACCAGTGAATGGCCTGTTAGAAAACCTTACAATGCACACCACACCGCGATGTTTTTCAGAAACCTGTCCTACATTGTCACCGCATGCTTCCTGACCTCCCATTGCTGAATAATCCCTGGTGCTTTTCTCCATCCTACATTGCCACTCACTGACTATCCTAATTCAGGCCCTCCGATTCACACCACCCCGTGATGTTTTTCTCACTCCTTCTAGTGTATGGCCTGTTAGAAACCCTTAAAATGCGAACCACCCGTGATGTTTTTCAGAAACCTATCCTACATTGTCACTGAATGTTTCCTGACCTCCTCATGCTGACTACCCCGTCTTGCTTTTCTCCATTCTACATTGCGACTCACTGCCTATCCTTATTCAGTCCCTCCAATTTTCACCGCACCGTGATGTTTTTCTCACTCCTACTAGTGAATGGCCTGTTAGAAACCCTTACAATGCGCACCACCCGGCGATGTTTTTTAGAAACCTATCCTACATTGCCTCTGCGTGTTTCCTGAGCTCCCCATGCAGACCACCCTGTGTTGCTTTTCTCCATCCTAAATTGCTACTCACTGCCTATCCGAATTCAGTCCCTCCGATTCACACCAGCCCGTGATGTCTTTCTCACTCTTACTAGTGAATGGCCTGATAGAAAGCCTTACACTGCTCGCCACCCCGCGATGTTTTTTATAAACCTATCCTACATTGCCACCGCTTGTTTCCTTAACTCCACATGCTGACCACCCCGTGGTGCTTTTCTCCATCCTACATTGCCACTCACTTCCTATCCTATTTCAGGCCCTCCGATACACACCATCCCGTGATGTTTTTCTCACTCCTACTAGTGAATGGCCTGTTAGAAACCCTTACATTGCGCAACACCCCGCGATGTTTTTCACAAACTTATCCTACATTGCCACTGCATGTTTCGTGAACTCCCCATGCTTACACGCCGTCTTGCTTTTCTCCATCCTACATTACCACTCACTACCTTATCTAATACTGGCCCTCTGATTCACACGACCACGTGATGTTATTCTCACTCCTACTAGTGAATGGCCTGTTAGAATCCCTTACAATGCGCACCACCCCGCAATGTTTTTCAAAAACCTATCCTACATTGCCACTGCATGTTTCGTGAACTCCCCATGCTTACCACACTGTCTTGCTTTTCTCCATCCTACATTACCACTCACTACCTTATCTAATGCTGGCCCTCCGATTCACACGACCACGTGATGTTATTCTCACTCCTACTAATAAATGCCCTGTTAGAAACCCTTACAATGCGCACCACCCCGTGATGTTTTTTAGAAACCAATCCTACATTGCCACAGCATGTTTCCTAATCTCCCCATGCTGACCAACCCGTGGTGATTTTCTCCATTCTCCATTGGACTCACTGCCTATGCTGATTCAGGACCTCCAATTCACACCACCCCGTGATGTTTTTCTCACTCTTACTAGTGAATGGCCTGTTAGAAAACCATACAATGCGCACCACTCCACGATGTTTACTAGAAACCTATCCTACATTGCCACCCCATGTTTCCTGACCTCGCCTTGCTAACTACGGGGTGATGCTTTTCTCCATCCTACATTGCCACTCACTGCCTATGCTAACTCAGGCCCTCTGATTCACACCACCCCGTGATGTTAATCTCACTCCTCCTAGTGAATGGTCTGTTAGAAAACCATAAAATGCGCACCACTCCGCGATGTTTTTCAGAAACCTATCCTACATTGCCACCACATGTTTCCGGACCTCCCAATGATGACCACCCTTTGGTGCGTTTCTCCATCCTGCATTGCCACTCACAGCCTATCCGAATTCAGGCTCTCCGATTCACACCATCTCGTGATGTTTTTCTCACTCCTACTAGGGAATGGCCTGTTAGAAATCCTTACAATGCGCACCACCAAGCGATGTTTTTCAGAAACCTATCCTACATTGCCACCGCATATTTCCTGACCTCCCCATGCTGAGTAACCCGTGGTGCTTTTCTCCATCCTACATTGCGACTCACTGCCTAGTCTAATGCCGGCCCTCTTTGTCACACCACCCCGTGATGTTTTTCTCACTCCTACTAGTGAATTGCATGTTAGAAACCCTTACAATGCGCATCACCAAGCGATGTTTTTCAGAAATTTATCCTACATTGCCACTGCATGTTTCATGACCTCCCCATCTTTACAACCTGTGGTGCTTTTCTCCATGCTACAATGCCACTCACTGCCTATACTCATTCAGGCCCTCTGATTCAAACTACCCTGTGATGTTTTTCTCACTCCTACCAGTGAATGGCCTGTTAGAAAACTTCACAATGCACACCACACCGCGATGTTTTTCAGAAACCTGTCCTACATTGTCACCGCATGCTTCCTGACCTCCCATTGCTGAATAATCCCTGGTGCTTTTCTCCATCCTACATTGCCACTCTGACTATCCTAATTCAGGCCCTCCGATTCACACCACCCCGTGAAGTTTTTCTCACTCCTTCTAGTGTATGGCCTGTTAGAAACCCTTAAAATGCGAACCACCCGTGATGTTTTTCAGAAACCTATCCTACATTGTCACTGCATTTTTCCTGACTTCCTCATGCTGACTACCCCGTCTTGCTTTTCTCCATTCTACATTGCGACAAACTGCCTATCCTTATTCAGTCCCTCCGATTTTCACTGCACCGTGAGGTTTTTCTCACTCCTACTAGTGAATGGCCTGTTAGAAACCCTTACAATGCGCACCACCCCGCGATGTTTTTTAGAAACCTATCCTACATTGCCTCTGCGTGTTTCCTGAGCTCCCCATGCAGACCACCCTGTGTTGCTTTTCTCCATCCTAAATTGTTACTCAATGCCTATCCGAATTCAGTCCCTCCGATTCACACCAGCCCGTGATGTCTTTCTCACTCTTACTAGAGAATGGCCTGATAGAAAGCCTTACACTGCTCGCCAACCCGCGATGTTTTTTATAAACCTATCCTACATTGCCACCGCTTGTTTCCTAAACTCCAAATGCTGACCACCCCGTGGTGCTATTCTCCATCCTACATTGCCACTCACTTCCTATCCTATTTCAGGCCCTCCGATACACACCACCCCGTGATGTTTTTCTCACTCCTACTAGTGAATGGCCTGTTAGAAACCCTTACAATGCGCACCAACAAGCGATGTTTTTCAGAAACCTATCCTACATTGCCACCGCATATTTCCTGACCTCCCCATGCTGAATAACCCGTGGTGCTTTTCTCCATCCTACATTGCGACTCACTGCCCAGTCTAATGCCGGCCCTCTGATTCACACCACCCCGTGATGTTTTTCTCACTCCTACTAGTGAATTGCATGTTAGAAACCCTTACAATGGGCACCAACCCGCGATGTTTTTCAGAAAGTTATCCTACATTGCCACTGCATGTTTCATGACCTCCCCATCTTTACAACCTGTGGTGCTTTTCTCCATCCTACAATGCCACTCACTGCCTATACTCATTCAGGCCCTCTGATTCAAACTACCCCGTGATGTTTTTCTCACTCCTACCACTGAATGGCCTGTCAGAAAACCTTACAATGCACACCACACCGCGATGTTTTTCAGAAACCTGTCCTACATTGTCACCGCATGCTTCCTGACCTCCCATTGCTGAATAATCCCTGGTGCTTTTCTTCATCCTACATTGCCACTCACCTACTATCCTAATTCAGGCCCTCCGATTCACACCACCTCGTGATGTTTTTCTCACTCCTACTAGTGAATGGCCTGTTAGAAACTCTTACAATGCGCACCACCCCGCAATGTTTTTTAGAAACCTATCCTACATTGCCTCTGCGTGTTTCCTGACCTCCCCATGGAGACCACGCCGTGGTGCTTTTCTCCATTTTACATTACCACTCACTGCCTATCCTGATTCAGGCCCTCCGATTCACACCAGGACGTGATGTTTTTTTCACTCTACTAGTGAATGTCCTGTTAAAAACCATTACAATGTGCAGCAACCCGCGATGCTTTTCAGAAACCTATCCTGCATAGCCACTGCATGTTTCCTGACCTCCCCATGTTGCCCAACCGGTTGTGCTTTTCTCCATTCTTCATTGCCACTCAGTGCCTATCCTAATTCAGGCCCTCCGTTTCACACCACCCCGTGCTGTTGTTCTCACTCCTACTAGTGAATGGCCTGTTACAAACCCTTACAATGCGCACCACCCCGCGATGTTTTTCAGAAACCTATCCTACATTGACAAAGCATGTTTCATGACCTCCCAATGCTGACCACCCCATGGTGCTTCTCTCCATCCTACATTGACACTCACTGCCAATCCTGATTCAGGCATTCCGATTCACACCACCGCGTGATGTTTTTCTGACTCCTACTAGTGAATGGGCTTTTAGAAACACTTACAATGCACACCACCCCGCGTTGTTTTTCAGAAACCTCTCCTACATTGCCACTTCATGTTTCCTAACCTCCGCATGCTGACCACCCCATGGTGCTTTTCTCCATTTTACATTGCCACTCACTGCCTATCCTGATTCAGGCCCTCTGATTCACACCACCCCGTGATGTTTTTTTCACTCACACTAGTTAATGGCCTGTTAGAAACCATTACAATGCTCACCACCCCGCGATGTTTTTCAGAAACCTATCCTACATTGACACTGCATGTTTCCTTACCTCCCCATGCTGACCACCCCATGGTGATTTTCTCCATCCTACATTGACACTCACTCCCTATTCTGACTCAGGCCATCCGATTCACACCACCCCGTGATGTTTTTCTCACTCTTACTAGTGAATGGCCTGTTAGAAAACCATACAATGCGCACCACTCCGCGATGTTTACCAGAAACCTATCCTACATTGCCACCCCATGTTTCCTGACCTCGCCTTGCTAACTACGGGCTGATGCTGTTCTCAATCCTACATTATCACTCACTGCCTATGCTAACTCAGGCCCTCTGATTCACACCACCCAGTGATGTTAATCACACTCCTCTTAGTGAATGGCTTGTTAGAAAACCATACAATGCGCACCACTCCGTGATGTTTTTCAGAAACCTATCCTACATTGCCACCGCATGTTTCCTGACTTCCCAATGCTGACCACACCTTGGTGCGTTTCTCCATCCTCCATTGCCACTCACAGCCTATCCGAATTCAGGCTCTCCGATTCACACCATCTCGTGATGTTTTTCTCACTCCTACTAGGGAATGGCCTGTTAGAAACCCTTACAATGCGCACCACCAAGCGATTTTTTTCAGAAACCTATCCTACATTGCCACCGCATATTTCCTACCACCCCATGCTGAATAACCCGTGGTGCTTTTCTCCATCCTACATTGCGAATCACTGCCTAAACTAATGCCGGCCCTCCGATTCACACCACTCCGTGATGTTTTTCTCACTCCTACTAGTGAATTGCGTGTTAGAAACCCTTACAATGCGCACCAACCCGCGATGTTTTTCAGAAACTTATCCTACATTGCCACTGCATGTTTCATGACCTCCCCATCTTTACAACCTGTGGTGATTTTCTCCATCCTACAATGCCACTCACTGCCTATGCTCATTCAGGCCCTCTGATTCAAACTACCCCGTGATGTTTTTCTCACTCCTACCAGTGAATGGCCTGTTAGAAAACCTTACAATGCACACCACACCGCGATGTTTTTCAGAAACCTGTCCTACATTGTCACCGCATGCTTCCTGACCTCCCATTGCTGAATAATCCCTGGTGCTTTTCTCCATCCTACATTGCCACTCACTGACTATCCTAATTCAGGCCCTCCGATTCACACCACCCCGTGATGTTTTTCTCACTCCTTCTAGTGTATGGCCTGTTAGAAACCCTTAAAATGCGAACCTACCGTGATGTTTTTCAGAAACCTATCCTACATTGCCTCTGCGTGTTTCCTGAGCTCCCCATGCAGACCACCCTGTGTTGCTTTTCTCCATTCTAAATTGCTACTCACTGCCTATCCGAATTCAGTCCCTCCGATTCACAACAGCCCGTGATGTCTTTCTCACTCTTACTAGTGAATGGCCTGATAGAAAGCCTTACACTGCTCGCCAGCCCGCGATGTTTTTTATAAACCTATCCTACATTGCCAACGCTTGTTTCCTGAACTCCACATGCTGACCACCCCGTGGTGCTTTTCTCCATCCTACATTGCCACTCACTTCCTATCCTATTTCAGGCCCTCCGATACACACCGACCCGTGATGTTTTTCTCACTCCTACTAGTGAATGGCCTGTTAGAAACCCTTACAATGCGCACCACCCCGCGATGTTTTTCAAAAACCTATCCTACATTGCCACTGCATGTT